>NC_071272.1:16168537-16293537 GCF_023375685.1 Ictalurus furcatus
TCTTCACCTGTCAGGCCGAGGCGTATCCTGGCAACATGACGTACACCTGGTTCTGGGAGGAAGATAATGTCTTCTTCAAGAAGTAAAGTTATGATCGGGTTCATTACTGTATCACATCTCACTGCTGTTGTGCTGTGCTGCGTGGAGAGTTCACGCTCTGTACTCTATGATCATCCTCATTCCAGCTTCAGGAGTACTGGCAGCATTAATATGTGCTACGCATTATCTAACCGCATTTACAAAGCCTGTTCCAAATTTAGTCAATCAGCCAAGACCTGTTGGATGTCTGATGTTTATTTCTTTAACTTGGCTAGAAGCTAGCAGTAAAATGTAGCTAGTAATAAAATTCTATCTCATCCAAAATATTTCAATAAATTGTTGCCCATATGCTCCCCCCCAAACAATATAATTAGCCTATTTAATCATTAGTATGAATAAAATATTTTGTAAAACAGCAGCAAGTTCATCTTTACAAATTTACTTTTAAAGTAGAACTGAATTATCATTTCATAGCTTTGACCTTTGGGGAACATTGGGAGGCTGGGTCTAGCGGGCATCATGTAAAATGTAACTATGTAACTATGAGACTAGCATATCTATGTTCGAGCAGACATTTCTGAAAAATAATTTTGGGTGAGACAGACTTCCACTATATGTTAGCTACATTAGCGTCGTGGAACACGAACAAAACTAAAGGAAACACCAAACATGTCTTGGCTGATCAACTACATTTATGGTGGACGTTAGAAAGCTTTTTATTGCCATTGTCATCTGTTTTAATAGCAGTGACAGCCTGGGAAAACCCTTCACATGGTGAAACTGACATTTCAGGTCTATTATGTATCATTCTAAAACTACACATATCCCAACCATAAGTAAAGTTCAAGCATTTTAAATTTTGATTACCTCAAAAGTGAAAAAGGAGAAAATTACATTTAAAGACTTAATTGTGACTGTGGTGCAAGAGCATTGAGGACTTTTTGACAGCCAGTATCTGATTTACTGAATTGACTAGACATGTTTGTTTTGCTACAGCACGTCCGTACAGTAGATATCCAACAACTTGATCAAAGTGTGACATTCAGTCTGAGGTTTTAAGCATCTTTAGGCAGACTGACCTTGTTTTTTTTTTACCACTGCAGGAAAATGCTTGAAAAAAAAAACAGTTTCAGCATTGTTTTTGTGAATATATTTGTTTTCTTATATTTGCCATATCATTCAGCCATAATGGCATCCAATGGGTTTTCCCAGGCCATCACACATATACATTACATCTTATAGTAAGAATTATGTTAGACTTCCAACATAAAGTCTTAGTTGCATGTTATTTGGAAAGTCAAAAGTTACCACTATTAAGTAGCACCATGACACACACAAACAACTGAAGCATGGATGGTGGCGTTGTACTGCTTGAGTGTCTTTCTGGATCATCATTACATTGTACACATGCATCCGTGTATCTGGTACTTGCTTCAAGACCATACAACACTCTAACATTCCTCGCACATTTATTTCTGTCTCTAAAATGGTGGATTTATGTTTATAATAGTCCAGACAGTACTCTACTGAACACTTCAATGTCAGCTGTTATTTAATCTGCATGGTTTATTAAAGACTATCTGGTAGTAGTTTTTTCAGGCAAAAAAAAGGAGAAAAGGTATCCATTTATACCATATTATATTCATCAGGGCGGTATAACTAGTAGGTTTTCACTGGTACAAGTGTAATTAATTTAACTGATATATCTACAGGTGTTTAGTGGTTAGCATGCTTGCCTCGCGCCTCTGGGGTTGGGAGTTCGAAATCCGTCTCTGCCCTGTGTGCATGTTCTAACCGCGTTTCCTCCCCCAGTCCAAAGACATGCATTGTAGACTGATTGGCATTTCCAGATTGTCCGTTGTGCGTGATTGGGTGTGTGAATGTGTGTGTGTGTGATAGGCTTCACGGATATTGGAGGACAAGGCGGAGGACACCATGGACCGAGTATGGAAAAATAGATTTTTAAAAAGCAGTATGGAAAATAGATAAATAGATGGATATATCTACATATGGTTCTTATTTCAAAATTGATTAATCAGTCAGTTTTCCAAAGATCCAGAACAATAACTCAAAATCTTTAGATGCAGTAGGTATATGCATTTATACCACAGCAGTGTTGAATTCTCAGATCTGATTGTTCAGAAGGTGTTGATTTAATTTTCAATAACAGCAGCTCTGACAGTAGTTCAGAGGTTTATATTAATTAAGGATCTATGACATTATGTCTATAATAAGTGATAGTTGGTAGTACTTTTTGTTACACATAAAGTATATGCTATCTTTTCTATTTTGCCATTACACAAAAAAATGGCTTTTTAGCTGCAACACACTCCTACAACGCTATATCTCATAAGCTGGCTTCTCACAGTCCGAGCACTGGGTTTGCCAGATGCTGAGCAAGTACATTGCGCTGGACTTCTTAATAATGCTCAAGGAAATTAACTTTAAGAATTGCTCAGTAGATACAGAGAGTTTAGGTCTTCCACTTCACTATGTGTCATTAGTTTACCCATTAGCTTGTGCAACGTCTTTTGAACTTCACATCTTGAGAAGGTTTGGAAATCAAACTTGTATTCATCTGTCCATCAAAAAATACATGAAGAAAATTGCAAACATAAAAAAAATTGTGTATTGATGTCTATTCGTAGTTGTTCTAATAAAACATACGTACTGCTAATCTAAGACTCACGCCAATGCTTTAAATTAGAATTTCTATTCTGAGTCATAGTCATTTTGCTATTAAAACAGACTTAAAGGTCACCTAAGCACTGATCCAGGTTTGATCTCAGTCTGAGCTCACTCAGATTTACGAGCCCCAGTGTTGAGTGTTCCAGGTGTGATACCAGTCTGAGCTCATTTATGTTCCAGGCTGATCTTTATTGACCAGTCTGATCGCCGTCTGAGCATGAGATCGCTCAGGCTGCACTCAGACATCCTCTGTTCTTGCTCCCTTCTTGCTCCCCTGATGGAATGGAGCTCGTGTCATCATGTGCTTCACTAGCACTCCGTATAAGTAGTGTGGCATTGAACTATCCTAAACTCCCTCATGCATGACCTGTACACTTCATAGAAAAAGGATTTTATGGCACTTTTTTTTGCTCTGCTGAAAGCACAGTTAGGGAAAGTGACAGAAAGCTGAGGCATGAATAAAGCTGCACTGTTTTGGATTTCCCAGAACTCCTCTCAGTATATCCTCAGCTGGATTTGAAATAGGAGTGTTTCTAAATTGGCATCATCAGATTTTAATAGACCACGAGGTCACAAAGGAACCCAGAGTAAATTCTAAGCAACTAAAGGCCTTTCTCACATTGGCTAATGTGCATGGCAGGGTTGCAGTGCCATTAAAGCCAGAATTGAACCCTTCTTTTCTAACCCTAAAACTTTCCTTTTCAATTATTTTGGCGTGGGCAATATCAATTTTTTTATTCCAATTACTCTTGAGGTACTACTAGCACTGTCTTTCTGGTTCTATTGCAAGAGGATAGTGATGACCACAGTAGAGGTTTTTATACTTTTCCTCATTAAATAAGATTTGTTTCAGGTGATCACCTAATCAGTACCTCATTCAGTAGAATGCAGTGTGTCTGTGTCTCAACAGACACTGGAATGGAATGGCTGCCATACAAGTGGAGGAGCTGATTTAAGGAAAAATTGCAGTGGTGTCTTAATTTTCCAGACCTGTGTGTATATATACAGTGCATCTGGAAAGTATTCACAGCCCTTCACTTTTTCCACATTTTGTTATGTTACAGCCTTATGCCAAATTGGATTAAATTCATTATTTTCCTCAAAATTCTACAAACAATACCCCATAATGACAACACGAAAGAAGTTTGTTTGAAATCTTTGCAAATTTATTAAAAATAAAAACCAAAAAAAGCACATGTACATAAGTATTCACAGCCTTTGCTCAATACTTTGTTGAAACACCCTTGGCACCAATTACAGCCTCAAGTCTTTTTGAGTATGATGCTACAAGCTCAGCACACCTATTTTTGGGCAGTTTCTCCCATTCTTCTTTGCAGGACCTCTCAAGCTCCATCAGGTTGGATGGGGAGCGTCGGTGCACAGCCATTTTCAGATCTCTCCAGAGATGTTCAATCGGGTTCAAGTCTGGGCTCTGGCTGGGCCACTCAAGGACATTCACAGAGTTGTCCTGTAGCCACTCCTTTGTTATCTTGGCTGTGTGCTTAGGGTTGTTGCCCTGTTGGAAGATGAACCTTTGCCCCAGTCTGAGGTCCAGAGCGCTCTGGAGCAGGTTTTCATCAAGGATGTCTCTGTACATTGCTGCATTCATCTTTCCCTTGAGCCTGACTAGTCTCCCACTTCCTGCCGCTGAAAAACATCCTCACAGCATGATGCTGCCACCACCATGCTTCACTGTAGGGATGGTATTGGCCACGTGATGACTGGTGCCTGGTTTCCTTCAGACATGACACTTGCCATTCAGGCCAAAGTGTTCAATCTTTGACTTGGTCTCAGTCTGAGAGTCCTTCAGGTGCCTTTTTGGCAAACTCCAGGTGGGCTGTCATGTGCCTTTTACTGAGGAGTGGCTTCCGTCTGGCCACTCTACCATACAAACCTGATTGGTGGAGTGCTGCAGAGATGGTTGTTCTTCTGGAAGTTTCTCCTCTCTCCACAGAGACACGCTGGAGCTCTGTCAGAGTGACCATTGGGTTTTTGGTCACCTCCCTGACTAAAGCCCTTCTCCGCCGATTGCTCAGTTTGGCCGGGCGGCCAGCTCTAGGAAGAGTCCTGGTGGTTCCAAACTTCTTCCATTTACGGATGATGGGGGCCACTGTGCTCATTGGGACCTTCAATGCTGCAGAAATGTTTCTGTACCCTTCCCCAGATCTGTGCCTCGATACAATCCTGTCTTGGAGGTCTAAAGACAATTCCTTGGACTTCTTGGCTTGGTTTGTGCTCTGAAATGCATTGTTAAATGTGGGACCTTATATAGACAGGTGTTTGCCTTTCCAAATCATGTCCAATCAACTGAATTTACCACAGGTGGACTCCAATCAAGTTGTAGATACATCTCAAGGATGATCAGTGGAAACAGGATGCACCTGAGCTCAATTTTGAGTGTCATGGTAAAGGCTGTGAATACTTATGTACATGTCCTTTTTTTATTTTTTATTTTTAATGAATTTGCAAAGATTTCAAACAAAATTCTTTCACGTTGTCATTATGGGGTATTGTTTGTAGAATTTCAAGGAAAATAATGAAATTGTCACACATCGTGACGAAGCAGAGATAAGGCGGATGCAAGTGCAGGATAACAGTTGTTTATTTACAGAGACAGGCAGGCAGACAAATCCAAAACGTGATCCAAAACGTAATCCTTAAACATGCAAGAGGTCAGGCGATTGGCAAACAGGCATACACGGGGCTAGGCAGGAATCTAGGTCGATAACCAAAACAAGACACGAACTAGAATGAGGGACTGGAAGCGGAGAATCCAGCACTAACTTATGACTATGACTATGACTATGACGCGAACTAAACTAACGCTAAACACTTACTATTTACGACTTCTTAATCTTCCGCGTTGTGTGCTGGGAAGCGTGCGGTATATATGCGGACATGATTAGCGTGTAAACTGCTATCAGCTGGGAGCAATACAGACCCAGGGAGGAACAGGGAGGAGACATGACAAACATAAACAAAACACACGTGTCCTAATGTCACTACGGTTGACAGCGGAAAAGCAGGTGCTCGCGCATTTGCGCTTAGAGCACACTGCTTCAAGGGGGAATCGTGACAGAACCCCCCCCCCCAAGGGCACTCCTCCCGGAGTGCCATGAGTCATCCCACTTCATTGGCGGCCCCGGCCCCCTGGGCTGAATGTCCCAAGCAGAGACATGAAACTGCACGGTGTTCTTGGCGGCGTAGGGAAGCAGAGCGATGACCTCAGCCGGACAGGGAGGCTGGGCGACGACCTCAGCTGGGCATGAGGGCAGAGCGACGACCTCAGCTGGGCATGAGGGCAGAGCGACGTCCTCGGCGGAGCAGGGAATCAGAGCACTGTACTCGGCGGAGCAGGGAAACAGAGCACTGTACTTGGCGGAGCAGGGAAGCAGGGCGACGTCCTCGTCGGAACATGAAGGCAGAGCGACGTCCTCGGCGGAGCAGGAAGGCAGAGCGACGTCCTCGGCGGAGCAGGGAAACAGAGCACTGTACTCGGCGGAGCAGGGAAACAGAGCACTGTACTCGGCGGAGCAGGAAGGCAGAGCGACGTCCTCGTTGGAACATGAAGGCAGAGCGACGTCCTCGGCGGAGCAGGGAAACAGAGCACTGTACTTGGCGGAGCAAGGAAGCAGGGCGACGTCCTCGTCGGAGCATGAAAGCGGAGTGACGTCCCCAGCTGAACTGGGAGGCAGAGCGAAGTCCCCTGTAAGGCCAGGGAGAGGAGCGTGGGTCTCCGTGCGGCCAGGGAGAGGAGCGTGGGTCTCCGTGCAGCCAGGGAGAGGAGCGTGGGTCTCCTCGAAGCAGAAGGGGGGAACACTATTTGCCATGGAGCAGGGGGGCTGAGCGACGACCTCAGCTGAACAGGCGGGCTGAGCGACGACCTCAGCTGAACAGGCGGGCTGAGCGACGACCTCAGCTGAACAGGCGGGCTGAGCGACGACCTCAGCTGAACAGGCGGGCTGAGCGACGACCTCAGCTGAACAGGCGGGCTGAGCGACGTCCACAGCTGAACAGGCGGGCTGAGCGACGTCCACAGCTGAACAGGGAGGCTGAGCGACGTCCACAGCTGAACAGGGAGGCTGAGCGACGTCCACAGCTGAACAGGGAGACTGAGGCTCTGAGGTCACTACGTGAACCTTGGGCATGGGCGGAGCTTGGCTGGCCGTGTCGGCGGACTGGGGCGTGAGCAGAGCTTGGCTGTGCGTGTCAGCGGACTGTGGCGTGAGCAGAACTTGGCTGTGCGTGTCGGCAGACTGTGGCGTGAGCAGAGCTTGGCGGTGCGTGTCGGCAGACTGGGGCGTGAGCAGAGCTTGGCGGTGCGTGTCAGCAGACTGGGGCGTGAGCAGAGCTTGGCGGTGCGTGTCGGCAGACTGGGGCGTGAGCAGAGCTTGGCGGTGCGTGTCGGCAGACTTGGGCGTGAGCAGAGCTTGGCGGTGCGTGTCGGCAGACTGGGGCGTGAGCAGAGCTTGGCGGTGCGTGTCGGCAGACTGGGGCGTGAGCAGAGCTTGGCTGGGCGTGTCGGCAGACGGGGGCGTGAGCAGAGCTTGGCTGGGCGTGTCGGCAGACGGGGGCGTGAGCAGAGCTTGGCTGGGCGTGTCGGCAGACTGTGGCGTGAGCAGAGCTTGGCGGTGCGTGTCGGCAGACTGGGGCGTGAGCAGAGCTTGGTGGTGCGTGTCGGCAGACTGGGAATTGAGCAGAGCTTGGCTGGGCGTGTTGGCAGACTGTGGCGTGAGCAGAGCTTGGCTGGGCATGTTGGCAGACTGTGGCGTGAGCAGAGCTTGGCGGTGCGTGTCGGCAGACTGGGGCATGAGCAGAGTTTGGCGGTGCGTGTCGGCAGACTGGGGCGTGAGCAGAGCTTGGCTGGGCGTGTCGGCAGACTGGGGCGTGAGCAGAGCTTGGCTGGGTGTGTCGGCAGATTGGGGCGTGAGCAGAGCTTGGCTGGGCGTGTCGGCAAACTGGGGAGTGAGCAGAACTTGGCTGGGCGTGTCAGTGGGTTGAACTGGGGCGACCGGGTCGGTAGACTTGGGCGTGAGCAGCACTTGGTCCTTAGGCTGAGATATTAGCAGAGCTTGGGCCTCAGAGCCTGGAGGCTTGGCTTGGGCGTCAGAGCCTGGAGGCTTGGCTTGGGCATCAGAGCCTGGAGGCTTGGCTTGGACCTCAGGGACGTGAGACTTAACCTGGACCTTCCTGACTGGAGGCTGGACCTGGAGCTCAGGGATTGGAAGCTGGACCTGGAGCTCAGGGACTGGAGGCTGGACCTGGGGCTCAGGGACTGGAGGCTGGACCTGGAGCTCAGGGACTGGAGGCTTGGCTCGGATCTCAGGGACTGGAGGCTTGGCTTGGATCTCAGGGACTGGAGGCTTGACTTGGAGCTCAGGAACTGGAGGCTGGACCTGGATCTCAGGGACTGGAGGCTGGACCTGGATCTCAGGGACGTGAGACTTGACTTGGATCTCAGGGACGTGAGACTTGACTTGGATCTCAGGGACGTGAGACTTGACTTGGACTTGGACCTTTTGTTGGAGCTCGGCGGGCGAGCCCACCTCGTGGGGCTCAGGTTCGAGCTCTGAGGTCACCCTGTCGGTCCCGGGCTGGGTCTCTGCACGGGCTCTCCGGTGGAGTTTCTTATGTTCCCGCCAGCTGCTCTTGAAGCATTCCTGAGAGCAGAAGAAAGCTTCCTGGAGGCCCAGCTTCCTGCAAGTGGGACATTGAAGCTGAGTCTCTCTCCCGCAGCCCTCGGTCATACATTTCGGGGATTTCGCCCCCGTGTTGGCTGGAAACTGAAGTGGATCGCCAGTTACTGCCCTGTCCATCTCCTCATAATAGAGGTTGAATGGGGGGTCCACCTGGGGCTGTCCATTGACTCTCCACCCCAGTAAATCAAGACCACGAAGTTGTCCAGGCTGTGAAAACTCCTCCATAAACAGCTCTGTAAACTGAGTGACATCATGGAGGGCTGGCGACCCAGCACTCACCAGCTGCTCCGCCCAGTCACGGGCCGGGCCGCAAAACCTGGACACCAGGAACCCGATCCACTCTCTCTTAGTAGGCTTGGGAACCGCCAAGCTGCAGAAATACTCCTGGCAGCTGAAGAGAAACTCCAGCGGGTAGCTCCCCAATCCCGCTGTCTCTGGCGGCAATTCAATGGCGTACCTTTGGGGAAATTGCACGGATGAAAAATGCGGCCAGTAATCCGAGCGTTCCCCGATGCGGTATTGTCCTACGATTTTCCTGGTTGCTGTGGCGTGCCCTCTCTCTAGTCCTCCTGCTGCATCCATGTTAGGGCGGAAGATTCTGTCACACATCGTGACGAAGCAGAGATAAGGCGGATGCAAGTGCAGGATAACAGTTGTTTATTTAAAGAGACAGGCAGGCAGACAAATCCAAAACGTGATCCAAAACGTAATCCTTAAACATGCAAGAGGTCAGGCGATTGGCAAACAGGCATACACGGGGCTAGGCAGGAATCTAGGTCGATAACCAAAACAAGACACGAACTAGAACGAGGGACTGGAAGCGGAGAATCCAGCACTAACTTATGACTATGACTATGACTATGACGCGAACTAAACTAACGCTAAACACTTACTATTTACGACTTCTTAATCTTCCGCGTTGTGTGCTGGGAAGCGCGCGGTATATATGCGGACATGATTAGCGTGTAAACTGCTATCAGCTGGGAGCAATACAGACCCACGTGAATTCCCAGCCAATGACGGAACAGGGAGGAGACATGACAAACATAAACAAAACACACGTGTCCCAGTGTCACTACGGTCGACAGCGGAAAAGCAGGTGCTCGCGCATTTGCGCTTAGAGCACACTGCTTCAAGGGGGAATCGTGACAGAAATGAATCCATTTTGGAATAAGGGTGTAACATAACAAAATGTGGAAAAAGTGAAGCACTGTGAATACTTTCCAGATGCACTATAGCTAAGTACAATTTAGTACTGTTCCACACACTAGGTCCTGTCTCCAAAAAAAAATTTTTGGGAAATGTACCAAAAAGCTATGTAAGGAATAAAACACAGGGCATGCTGTTACAGGAAATTAATCAACAGTTGTTTGGTGTGATTAAGCCGATTATTTTTCTATAACAGCATGTCATATTTAAGAATTGAAACATTGTACATTTTATCCATTTATAGCTACATTTATTGTGGCAGCTGTGGCTCAGGTGGTAGAGCGGGTTAATCGTAGGGTTGGCGGTTCGATTCCCAGCCCCCATGACTCCACATTCTTGGGCAAGACACTGAACCCCAAGTTGCTCCCGATGGCAGGCTAGCGCCTTGCATGGCAGCTCTGCTACCATTGGTGTGCGAGTGTGTGTGTGTGAATGGGTGAATGAGAACCAGTGTAAAGCGCTTTGTAGAACTGCTAAGGTTAAAAAAAGTGCTATATAAGTGCAGACCATTTACCATTGTTGTGCAGCATCTGTGAAACAAGTCAGGCCCTGTTATCACTTATATTATAGCGTCATTCCCTCACCAGACTCTGCTGAAGTAAAAAAAACCTGCAGCTTGTTGGTGCTGAAAAACTACTTATAGTGGTCAGCTTTACGTCTGACTGTTACAAAGCCACTGACCTGTTCCAAAAATGTTAAATAAACATCTCACAGAAAACTTCACCATTTCTACAATGACATGTTTTTTTGAAATCGTGTTTGCCGTAGAAGTCCCTGTGTTAGCTGTTATTATAGAAATGATAACATATTGGAACGAGCACATTAATATAAACCTGTGACTTGAATTACAGCGACGGAGCTACTGTCAGAGCTGCTGTTAAAGAAAGTTAACCAGCACCTCCTGATCAGTCAGATTAGAGAATTCAACAGCACACTGGTATAAATATAAAACATTGCAAAACCATTACTTTAAACCATTTGATCAAGAGATTGTGGTTACTGTGGTTTGAAACAAGAGAGTTTTCACTATATAAACTTTTTAAAATAAGTAATGATTCCTTTTAAGTCTAAGCATTTTTTTTTATTTACATGAGTTTACTTTTTATTTGCCGGATAGTAATGGAAACTGAGTCTTTTTTCCTCTCGTTCTCCAGTGATCTGAAGCGCAGAGTGAGCATTCTGATCGATGGCTCCCTCATCATTGCCCAGGTGAAGCCCGAGGATGCTGGGAAATACACTTGCAGCCCCAGTAATAGCCTTGGTCGGCCCCCCACTGCATCAGCATACCTGACAGTGCAATGTGAGTTGCATCACCCATCCTGCTTACACTCATCTTTGTTATATACATTTATATTCAGCCACAAGCAAACCTCTACGAAGTCGTATAGTTGTAGTTAGCTAAGCTACAAGTGTTAACAGTATGGTATGGTCACCTCTACTGCCTGCCAAACAATTAATCATATTTTTATTCACAAATGCACAAAGAACCAAAGCTGTCCTTAAACACTGACCCCATGAGAATGTGTAAGTGAGATATATATATATATATATATATATATATGCACACTGGGAAAATGATTGATTAAAAAAATAAGAAAATAAAATACTGTGGCATTATAAAAGGTGCTGTGATATAATGTCTATAAGATGGAATAAAACCCAACAGGATCTGCTATTAAAGGAAAATTATCATTGACTGGGTATTATTTGGCATGAAAAGCAGAGGTACTGCTACCACCTTGAAGTTTATTACTATCCTATAACAGTACCAGTGATTAATTTCTCTTATACCCCAGCAATTTGCAAACAGTGATTTTTTAAAATTAATTAAAGAATGACATGTTGTGCTTTTTGTCCATTTATACTTACGTTCAGTGTTGTGGAAATATTCCTGTTATCATTCATGTTATAGCAGATATGAACAGAATTTTCTCTTGTATAAGACAAAAAAAAGCAGCGTATCATATTACAGAGAAAAAGGAATGTGTGAAGTGGTTTGTCCTGAAGAAGTCATCTATCCTGTGGCATAACATTAACTGGTTGTTAGAAAGTGCTGACAAATATAAACCAGCCTACAAAACCATTTTGCATATTTATGGCATGTCAGTGAGGCCTATAACAAATACACTATGAATTTCATATGCTGAATGTTCAGAGTTTTTTTTTTTTTGTTACTTATTATATTAATTGGCTTGTTGGGTCATTTGAGACATTTTTTTCAGGCCGCCTCTTGATTAGCTCTTATGTAGACTGTGTAGCAGCTGCTCAGAGGTTAGCCCTGTCATTGTCCCCATACTGGCCTCTTTGCTTCAGCCCACCACTTTCTATTTGCAGCCTGCAGATTGGAATGACTCTTTCGTCCCTGGAGTCCGGGCTTGAATTGAAACAGTGACCTTGAGTCCGTAAGCCAGAAGACCAGTCAGCCATGGCTCATGTGCTCAACACTGATGGACATGTGTAGAGGAATTGCGTGATGTGGTCAATTGCTGCAGGAAGCTTTTGTTCCTAAAGCTTTTGGGGAGATGGTTTGGTGACTAGTCGGACAAGCGAGCACTGGAACTGTCCAGAGGCAACATGCTATTGGTGGTGACTGTGGTATCCATGGCAACAGACATTTTGAACTCCTTCAGGCTCCAGTGTGAGATTGGCTTGTGTTGGTTTGGAAAGAGAGAGAGAGGGAAAAGGGATTACATCATAGTTTAGCTGAGCTAAGGCTGAGAATGAGAGAGAGGGAGAGCACACTCTACCCAGCGCTCAACCTCCCTGAATCCTGCATAAAAAGCTAATCGGAAATCCAATAGCATAGATTTGTTTATCGTTACACAATATATCCCCCTGGTTGAAAGGCTAAACAGCTGGTGAAGGCATCTGGAGGTCTTTTTAGTGGAGATGTGACTTTGAGAAAATGGAGATGTGTGCTGCAGCCGGCAGCACTTTAATGATGAGCCCAGGTTTTTCTCTATCTCCCTATCCATCTCTCCTCTGGGGTGTCCGGTCTTCTCTACATCAGCCCAGACCGACCGCCCCAAACCGGTACCAGCCACCAGCACTTAGTGTGGACACCCTGCACATGTGGAGAGGGAAGGAGAGAAAGAGACAGGAGGGGGAGATGTGGATAAGGTGACATCATCCTATGTGGAAACCCTCTTCTCTGCAGTGACGTCACCTGCAGACACTTGGCAGCAGTAGCAGCGTGGCTGCTGGCGACCCCAATAGACGACTGGCAGCACTGCACTCCACACTCCGTTCTACATTTAGCCCACACTTGTATTCAGTGCTTCTCAACTTCTCATTCCTCTCCTCTCTTTTTTTTCTCCCTACGCGCTGCTCGTGCTGGCTTCTCCTTCTCTTCACTTTCCACCCCCCGTCCTTCCACATCTGCTAAGAATAGAGCTAGGCACTTTGCCAAGAATAAAGATGGATCAGTGGATTTCTTCAAAGTATTCACACCGGAGAGCTGCACTAGGCTGTGATTGGGAGGTGTGAACTGAAAGGCAGTGATACACAAACTGAATTTCATGGGGTATAACCATAGTTACACTGCGGATAAATGTAGCCCAATTTAGATTTTATTTTCTCCATAATAAATGTAGCACAGATTTTTACACTGGAAAAAAAATTATATTAAATGAGAATTTTTTAATTTCAATTTGGTCTACATTGGCCATGCCAAGCCATTGAGCTTTAGTCCGTTTTTATTTTATTTTTGGCATATCTGCTTTGAACAACAAAAAAAATCTGCAGTTTGTATGGCAATACAACATGAAATTTGTCTTTTTCCAATCATATTTAAAATGACTGATGAAAATGTCCAGACCTCTGGACTTACCAGTCAGGTTGACCAGATAAATTGGATTTCATGTGTTTTTATTTATCATTGTGTTTGAAGCACTTCTTGACATTGGGATATTGCATGCAGAAAAATAGAAATGAAAACTTACATTTTTATTTCACAGGGACTTTAAAACTTAAAAAAATAAAAATAATTTAAAAAAAACTTTTTCAAAAACTAAAAAAATAAATATCTGATTTTTAGCAATGGGAATTTGGGCTGAATGACCAGCTCAGAATTTACAAATCATACAGATTTAACTCAGCAATTGCGCTAATGAGCACTTAAACCTTTACCTGGCCATATTCATGTACAACGTATGGAATAATTTCTTTATACTAGTACCATTCTCTCTTTATCCTACCTTTCAGTGTATTTTGACTAACTATGCAATTCATCTTATTTCCTTCTAAATGAAGGGTGATTTTGTGTGTGGTGATTTCTTGCTGTCGGATTTTTGCGAAGGTTTCTTATGATTGAAAAAGGCATTATATAAATGAAACCTATTTTAGAAAACTGCCCACAGTTAAAGGATTTTGATTGTACTTCTCTGCATTTACACGTTTCTGTTTACCATTTTACTGCAAGCAGTTCTGGTCCCCTAATTTGAGTGGCTATATATGTTTCCTATAACCACACTGGGACATTTCACTGTGTGTATACCTGCCACTTACTCAATATTAATTTCTGGTTTATAGAACTGTTGTATAAAAGCAGTATCACACTGGCAAGCATGTAGTTATACTGAATATCGGCACATCTATGATTACCTATGTCCAAATCACAGTTGTGCCAATATTCAGTATAACTGCCCTCTTGGTCCTGCAATATTGATTAATTGTCCCGCATAATTAATGTCTCTTGCAACAGCAGATAACTCACCATTAGAGATTGTGTCTTGCCTAATCATTCATCTTAGTTACTGTGTCCTAAAGGTACCAGATGTGCCTAATGACTGCTGGCATCCAACTTTCTCCCGTTACTAAACCAAATGTCTTTCTCTTTATCACTTTCTTGCTGTCCCTGCATGTGTGTTTGGCAGACCCTGCCCGTGTGGTGAACATGCCACCCGTCATTTATGTGGCCATCGGACTGCCGGGGTACATCCGCTGCCCGGTGGATGCCAATCCACCTGTCACTTCAGTGAAGTGGAAAAAAGATGGTCTGCCTCTCCGGATAGAGAAGGTTAGTCAGAACCTGTCTCCTGCTCATACACTTTTTTTTATGCTTTCTGTTTCACATAAGCCCTACATTGTAGAACTAGGCATTAGGAATAATTGGAAGATTTTCAAGAACACTGTGTGAGGTGGAACTGACTCAGAGTTTAGAACTGATCTCGTGCATCATGTTCTCAAAGGTTGATGATTCACTGCTGATTCAGAGAATGTGAATATTATTATTGTATCCTTGAAATGGGAACACTTATTCATTTATGAACTGTTAATAATTTTGTTCCTCCTTCATGTAATTGAAGTAATGGCATTGTACTTCCTGTTTCAGTACCCTGGCTGGAGCCAAATGGAGGATGGGAGCATTCGAGTGGCCGAGGTGACAGAGGACTCTCTTGGCACCTACGCCTGCGTGCCTTACAACGCCCTGGGTACCATGGGACAGTCCCCTCCCGCCCCCCTGGTGCTAAAGGTACTCACATATGTACCTATGGCTATTCACACACAATACAGGCGCATATAGTACCAGAGCTTCGCACTTTCTTTGTCGTTATCTAATCTACACTGTGGATGTCATCTGTGCCCCTGTGTCATTACCCAATCTGCATTCTTGCGTCATTATTTGATCTGTGTCTCTGTGTCATTCCTCCATCTGCATCCCTGCTTTATTTCTCAACGTGCATCCTTGTGTCATTATCTAATCTGCATCCCTGAGTCATTGCTTAATCTGCATACCTTTGTCATTACTCAATCTGCGTCCCTGATCACATGATATACATCCTGTACTAGTACCCACTCCGCACCATTCACTCCAACCACCCCCCCCCCCGCCTCCCACACACACACACCCCCTGTATCATTACCTCATCTGTGTCCCCATGTTGTTACCTGATTGACACAACAGTAATACCTGCTTTTCACCCCATGTTATTACCTGATTTGTATCCCCCATGTCCTTAACCAATTGCCATCACTGTGTCATTACTTGGTTGGTGTCTCTTGCGCCATTACCCGATATTTCAGTGCAGCCCTATACATACAGTCGTGTGAAAAAATAAGTACACCCCATGGAAATTATTTTTTTTTTTGTTGTTGTTTTTTTTTTACATATTTGGACAAGCAAACATTTGAAACAGTGCCTATTAATAAAGTTAATATACTTGAACAAAACCAAAAGGAAATATATCAAAAACCAATAGGAAATATTTAAATCATTTATTCAACAGAAATATCAGTGGCCTCAAAAGCTAGTCTTGCTCCCTTTAGCAGAAATAACTTCATTTAGGTGTTTTGTATAATTGTCCACCAGTCTCTGACATCGGCTTGCTGGATTTTTTTTACCACTCTTCCATGCAAAATTCTTTCTGTTGCAAGATATTTGAGGGTTTTCTTGCATGTATTGCCCGTTTCAAATCCCCCACAACATTTCAATGGGATTCAAATCTGGGCTTTGACTAGGCCATTCCATAACCCTGCATTTCTTCTTTTTGAGCCATTCCTTGGTGGATTTGCTAGTGTAATTAGGATCATTATCCTGTTGAAAAGTCCACTTTCAGTTCAACTTCAACTTTCGACAGATAGCCTCACATTATCTTCAATCACTCTTTGATATGATGCAGAATTCATAGTTGAATCAATGAATGCAAGCTGTCCAATCCCTGAGGCAGTGAAGCAACCCCAAACCATAACATTTCCACCACCGTCCTTCACAGTTGGTATGAGGTGCTTCTCCTGAAAAGCTGTCTTTAGTCTGCCCCAGCATGTCTGCTGTTACTGTGGCCAAACAACTCTATCTTTGATTTGTCTGTCCAGAGCACATTATTCCAAAAGGTCTGGTCTTTGCCTATATGCTCACTGACAAACTGTAGTCTTGTTTTAATGTTCTTTTTAGACAACAAAGGCTTTTTCCTGGCACACCTCCCATGCAGGTCAAATTTGTGCAGTCTTTTTCTGATTGTAGAAGCATGCACTTTGACACCAACAGTTGGAAGCAAGACTTACTACCAGAACCTGTGATGAAATTTTGGGGTTCATGGAGACTTCTTTTTACATCAGATGGTCTGCTCTTGGGCTGAATTCGCTGGGACGGCCAGTCCTGAACAAATTGGCAGTCGTTTGAAATCTGTGTCATTTGTAGATGATTTTCCTTACAGTGGAATGATGTATTATTATTATGTCCAATAATTTGGACATCTTTTTAAATCCCTTGCCAGACTCATAGGCATCCACAACCTTTTTTCTGAGGGACTTATAGAATTCGTCAGACACCACACACCTCAGTAACAAAGGAAACACCAGACACTAGATATGAGACTTTTAAATAAGAAAGGTTCTGATCACTGTCACCCAATCTTGAACACCTGATTCTAATTTTATGTATTTGAAGGTGTGATAAATAGAAAAGTAAGTAGTAGTAGTAGATAGTAGTAGATAAATAGAAAAGTAAGTACGTTTTCCATCTGTTGGGTTTTTTTTTTGTTAATTTGAATTGGGAAATTACAGTGTATCACCTTCATTAATAGACACTGTTTCAAAGAGGATCAAATATTTGCTTGTCCAAATGTGTAAAAAAAAAAAAAAAAAAAAAAAAAATTCCATGGGGTCTACTTATTTTTTCACATGACTGTATATGCATTCCAAACATCAGATTTTGCTCTGATTCACTCCCTGTCATGTGTAGGATCCACCTAAGTTTCTGGTGGTTCCAGGAGGAGAGTACAGACAGGAGGCAGGAAGAGAGCTAGTCATCCCCTGTGAGGCAGAAGGAGACCCATTCCCCAGCATAACATGGAGGAAGGTAACATTATTCGAAAAGTCACTTCAGTCAGAATGTCATCTCAGAATGTTGTCTCAGCATATTGTTGTACTTTTTATATGTACTGTCAGGTAGAGCAATTTAGACCTTTTATGTTCCTGTCTCTCAAAATGGCATTGTAACTCATTCTGTGTGTTGGAACTGTGTCTGTTCTTCTTCTTTTTCGTATTCTTCTTCTTATTCTTCTTCTTCTTCTTCTTCTTCTTCTTAACTTTTCTTTCTTGCATTCTTCTTTTCTCTCTGTCTCTCTTTCTTGATCTCTCTCTCTGGCAAAGGTAGGGAAGCCCAGCAGGGGCAAGCACAACGTCCTACCAAGAGGCAGCTTACAGTTCAAATCTCTCAGCAAGGAGGACCATGGGGAGTGGGAGTGTGTCGCTTCCAATGTTGCCACGAGCATCACTGCCAGCACGCGCCTCCTCGTAATCGGTATGAGCAAGCACAGCTAGTGACTCAAGCAAATGATGCACCACTGTGGGCTAACATTGCATTTCCTGTGTGATGATTAAGTTCATGTAGGGTGCAGACTGATTTTGATTCACTTATTTTAAAGGCAGGATTGCTGTATCCACATGGTTTAATGAGCCAAAAGTTCAGTCTGTAAACTGTAGCGCCTGGCAAGTGTAATTTGCCAGGTCAGCGGTGCACAGCGTTTTCATTTGAATATTACAGATGAGTAAGTGTTTACTTCAGCTGAAAGTATATACAAGAAGGCACACAGTCTAATTTGATTTGTGAGACCTTTATTTTGGCTGCAAGGGAGCACTACACAGAGCTGGGGTTGTTGTTTCATGGGCAGCAGCCTTGCTTTCACTCTGCTGCCCAGTGGTCTTGTTGGTGGTACAATGAGCTTTCACGCTGCTTGTGAATGCAAATAGATAGGGCACTGTGATGGGAACTCTGAATAGCATGCCTGGCAGCATTTACCCTGGTAATTTGCAGGAGTTTAACACCAGCTCCCTGGACCAGCTTGTCTTTTTTTCCAGAAAATCCACCAGGTGCATGTTCCTGTACAAAGCATTATATTTAATTGCCTTTTAAGGCACATTATTTGTAAGTGATTCTAAAAGTTGCTGTTTGTATGAAAAGCCTTCTAATCTCAGCTAAGAGATAACAGCATAATTGAATCACTTTGTGTATGTCTTCAGTTCTCTTTTTGTACATGTTTAAGTAGAGCTGCAACATCTAATCGATAAAATTGCTAATAATCGATTCTGAAAATCGTTGTCAACAAATCATATTCTTGATTAATTTGTGTGAGAACGGCACAGGGCGGTAATTCTGTTCCGAAAAATGTTGTGTCCCAAATGACTTACTATACACTATGCACTTGAATACATTTTGTATACATTGAATACTTTTGTATACATTTTAGAAGGGAAGTATCATCTCAAATGGAACACTAGCAGGGGTTTTTTGCTAACCATTGTCACGATCTCGCTGGCAGGTGGCGCTGCAGCGTCGATGTGCACAGATGGCTGCAGAGCGCGAGCGTGCACGAGATCACAGAATGAGAACTATTTCCTATGGACACGTGCCTTTGTTTTGGTTCTGTTCTCTTCCTGTTCAGGCATTGGTTGATGTTCGAGGGTGTGTCATTATTGGTCCCAGCTGTCTATGTTCAGGCATAATTATGCTTGTTATTTAAAGCCCTCGTGTTGCTGTGCACTTTGCGCAGTATTAACTGAATAAGTGAATGTAAAGGTGAAGACATTTAAGTATGCTAAGCGGTCGTGTTTTTGTGTCCTGTTTCTGTTCCAAGCCTCGCATCCAGTTTCATGTTTAAACCTCGATTATCTATTCCAGTCTAGACCGCGTTTCTTGTTTATTAACTTCAGTTGGCGAATAAAGACTTTGATCTGCGATTGCTTCTGCTTCTAGTCTCATTCCGTAACAACCGGAAGTATAAGCCATTTCCCGGCATTGCACGTAATGCAATGCCACTAGCGTTAGCAAAATACCCAGAGTCAACAAAATATTTTTTCAGTTTACTGTTTATCTCAGTGTTACCTTTTACAGCCAACATGACCTCAGTCACTATCAGACCGAGGCGTAATCGTTAAGTGACAGTGGAAAAAAATGTGCGACCCAAATCCTCTAAGGCAGGGGGGCATTTTATATTAAATCTTCGCAGCATTTTAATATAAAATGCACCCCTGCCTTAGAGGACTTGGGACATATAAATTTATATGTCTATGACCTGCAAACTTTGCAAAGTGGAGCTTGTGTAGCACGGAAGCACGACAGTGATGCACAAGCACAAACTGCAGTGTATGCAAGGGGTTGGGGAAATTGGTGCGAATTGCTTAAAAGGTTTAGTTTAAGTCAAGTTTATTGTTATTATATGCTGTATTTGTGTGCTTGCGGAGTAAATTCTGTGGTTTATTATAATGGGAGTCATCTGTAAGTGATCTACTAGTAACGAGGCCGCGTTGCTCCTCACTCGCAACGTAGACGTGGTGATAAACAGTGGTAGCGCTGATAATCTAGGACTGTAGTGTAATTATCAGTGCTTTTATGTGCATCTACATAATATATAAATATAAATTGGACAGACAGTTGTGTTTATGTAAAGTTATAGTCTGAAGTTTTTATTTGCAAAACTAAAAAAATCCGGTTAATCAATTAATCTTCTGACGGAAATTCTCAGTGTCGTCAAGCAAGTCAAGAACGAAGTCTCGTAACCCATCATCAGTGTTAGTGTTAGTGTCAGAGTGTCTGTTTTCAGGAGTCTGTTTTAACACAGTGTTCACTCCCTGCAGGCACAAGCCCTCACGCCCCCAAAAACATCCACGTTTCGGTCTCGACGACCTCAGCCAACGTCTCATGGGAGCCAGGCTACGATGGCGGCTTCGAGCAGACATTCTCAGTTTGGTACGGCCATGTGTGAGTGATCCCAGCATGCTTTGCTTTTTGCTTCCTTTTCTAAATTTTTTTTTTCCCCTCGGGTAAGAGTGCTCATCTAGGATCCTTTTCCAGGGGTGGCGAGAAGTGATCCTTGATCAGCTCTCTGGCTCTGAGAGGTTTGCTACATACTGTATGAGCCTTGAGTTTTGCTGCTGCTGCTGAACAGATACTGGTGTTGAATAAGGGTCAGCATAGGTACTGTAATCTGTAGATTGTGCATTGGCGGAAATGGACTAGTACTTATAAGTGATTATACCTACTCAATCAAATATGAATTGAAAGAATATAATAGAAATACCTATGGCTCCTTTTAAGCAAGTATGACACCTTACTTGACTGCACTCAGTATGATAATTACATATAATAAATGTAATCACTCTCAGTTTGCATCAAAGTTTTACAGAACTGGGACAAAAAATAAACTGCTGGGTCATTTCAGGCAGTTCTGTGCCAGCCGTGATTTCTGGCAAAAGGATTACCATTCACAGATGGTACATAACCGTAAAGCCATGTCGAAGAGAACAGCCTGATACGACCCCTGAAGGTGTCGTTCTGCATACAAATCACCATATTAGGAACAGAAGACTGTTGTAGGATAGTGCACAATTAGTCTTGCCTTTAAACACTTCATCCTAGTGAAAAGTAATAACATTTTCAGGTTATTTACTTAAGAGTAGTCCCCATATGCCTAGCCAGTAGGAACAGCATTTAAATGAACTCACCCATAGCTGAGTGTTTTAAGGTTCTTTAAGAGGTCATGAGGAAATTTCAAATCTAGCACGAAGAGGCTTATAAGCCATGCTCAAAAATTATTCAATAAATATATTTATTTGAAAATTTTTAATCTATAAATCTATCCATATAAATAAATAAATAAATATTAACTGCAAGGTGCTTAAGTAATTACTGTGTGTGAAACGGGACATTTTGGACAAAGGTAGCACTCACATAATGTGCATCTATTCACACACAGTATATGGCCAAAGGTTTGTGGACACCTCACCATCATACCCATATGTAGGCCTTCCCCAAATTGTTGCCACAAAGTTGGAAGCACACAATTGTATAGAAAGTCTGTGTATGCTGTAGCTTTACAATTTTCCTTTACGGGAACTAAGAGGCCCAAACATGTTCCAGCATGACAATGCCCCTGTGCACAAAGTGAGCTCCATGAAGGCATAGTTTGCCAAGGTTGGTGTGGAAGAACTCGAGTGTTCTGCACAGAACCCTGACCTCAACCCCACTGAGCACCTTTGGGATGAAGTGGAATGCCGAATGCACCCCAGTCCTCCTTGCCCAACCTCAGTGCCTGACCTCACTAATGCTTCCATGGCTGAATGAATACAAATCCCCACAGCCACACTCCAAAATCTATTGGAAAGCCTTTCCAGAAGAGTGGAGGTTATTATAACAGCAAAGGAATGGAAATGGAATGGGATGCTCCAAAAAAAAGCATATGGGTGTGATGGTCAGGTGTCCAAAAACCTTTGGCCATATAGTGTAGCTCATGTCTGAATGACCCAGACAAGGATACTCCTAGTCATAGTATCATCACAATTCATTTAGCGGTATGCATGAATTTGACATATTAATGTGCAGACTTCTCTCACAATCCAGTGAAGCCCACAAGTTGTGCTGCAGTAAGTGAAGCTGCACCTTCCAGTATGTAAGTATTGCAAAAACGAATGACCTTTGAAACAGTAAACGTGGGAAAACAGGAAAGCAATGTTGGACCTGTATTATATGCATTATGGTCACAAAGTAGATCAACTGTTAGATGAGATTATTAGGTGCTTGAATGTTTGTTTGTTTTTTGCCTTGAGAATGACCAGATCCAGCTAGCCAAGCTGTTGCCTGGGCTTAAATAACTAGCAGCACGCTTCATGGCTTGACCTGCCGCCATTTTTTCTTGCTCTCTATCCTGTGCCTGCTGCCTGCGCTTGCCCCCGGCTCTGCTCCTGCCCTGCTATAGTCGCCAGCGATATTCAGTACGAATATCAGCATTCTATAGCTCTGTGTCCTTTCCTATAGAATGGAAACTTGCTTTACAGTGCACTTGCGGATTTGTTTTTGTGGGTTCAAGCAGGTACATTAAATAGAAGGATGTCATGAATGAAGCTTTAATGAATGCAGTACAGATCAGACAGTGCAAACTGAACTAATGATACGGCAACTCTCTACAAGTTATTATTAGTTGTTAAACTTGATGATTTAAACATTAAGCATTACTGACAAATTAAACATTTGCTTGTGTAGATATGCTCAAGCTATCTATCTAGCAAGGTAAAAAATATAATGGCACAGTAACATTAAACGACTTCTATTGTAACGATGAAATTGGAATGAGAAATATAAAATGTCCGTATTTCTATTTTGTAATAGTTTCTTCTCTTCTTCTTTTTGTGAACTTTCTTCCCTGTGTGCCTCTTATTCTCTTGATGACATTTTGATGGTTAGCCATCGTGTATGGCGAATTGCATCTCTTTAATAGTTAGGCTATGGTCTAGCTTTTATAGCTGTTAGAACCACAGTTATTGTCCTCACCCAATAAGCAATCCATAATACTGATCATGCAGCAAACCAGACACAACTCTTTACTCATGCAAATATGAAATAAAAACATAATGTGTGCCTGTTGGTATGAGTGTCAGTTAGACCTAAAGGCTGAGAGAGCTGGGAAATAAGGAGATGGAGTAGAGGTAGAATGAAGAACAGGAAAGCTTTGGAAGGCCATCCATGCTGGTTTATGTGATTGTGTGTGTTCAAGTGGCAGTCACAGGCTCATGAGGACACCATTAGTATTCACTCTGCAGGCTCTCACCTCCAATCAGATAAAGACCACACACCTAATCTCAAAGTCCTTCCAATAATGCGTACACACCTCTTACACACATATATAAAGGCACCTTTGCTTCCTCGAGCAGCTGTTTGTGTGGCATCATGCCAAAAGATCCCCATGCCACAAGCTAAAAGAACAGCTTCAGGATGAGAAGAGGCCAGAGTGTTCGTCCTTCTGACCGCAAGCTGCGTTCTGTTCACCTTTCCGCCTCATTCTGGCTCCAGCATATCCTGGCCTGATTTGTAAGCAGCAGGTGCCCTACTGAGCACAGGCCATTGCCAAGAACTGACTAAAGGTGTTGGTGGAAGAGAAAAGCTCAGTGACTCATATTTTAAAGGTTCTGTATGAATAGACTTCCTCTCTAACCTTTATAGACGCTCTCTGTGGCTCTCCACAGCAGTCCACGCCAGGCCTATTGATGTAGGCACTTGGCATGTTGCTGTCACTTCCTGTACATCGGAAAAGCGTTGATAGCTGACCACGGTGGTGGTGTACACTCTGTCTCATACACGGATATGACTCACTCCAAAATGGGAAAAAGGAATATTGGATAATATTCACTTACTCTGAAGGATATTTGCAAGGAAAAAGAATGGACAAAGAACAAAACCTATTATGAGTAATGCAGTTTTTCAGCTTTCATATTCAGGTTATATTCAAGAGTGGACATTTGATAAATTTTTTAGCTAGCCCACTGAGCAAATGTGTGTGTGTAGCGATCTAACTGAATAAGCTAAAAAAAAAAAAAAGGTAGCACAGCAATGTAATAACATGTGACCAGTATATATGTGAACTAGTTATATGTGTTAATACAGATGAAAATAAACATTTATTTTATGAAAATAAAGGGAAATAAACACCTATATGAATTCCCAGTGAAAGGACATAAACATTTTTATATATAGCACATCATAGTTGCACATCATATCTCAACAAAAAATGACTGGCAGACGTTTCGGTTATGTGCTGCAATGGTTCTTGCATTGCCAATAAATATACTATTCAAGCCTAAAGAGCAAGCTAGCTTCTTTCTTTCTCACAATATGTTTGCCATCAATGTGACCTGTTGCGTGTTGTGCTAGCAGGAGAGTTATATGACGGTTTTATTGTGGATTCCACATAACTATTCTGAAACAAACTGTCCACGCATGATAGTTAAGTAATCCACCTAGTGGAAAATTTTCTACTGTCAGCCAGATCGTGCCTTAGCTGTTGTTTGTAGTGCAGCAGGCGGTGGGATTTGATAGTGTGTGCTAGAGTTGCATTGCACCACCATTAGGTTTAAACATATACACCAAATGTTAGTAGGAAATAGGGTTTATTTTCTTTCTCTCACTGGTGAACCTACTTGCAACCACAAACAGCCAGTGACAGTTTGCTTGTCTCGGGTACCCAGGCTACTGATTTTTCCACCCCTGTGATATGTACAGTGTATTAGCTGTAGTATGATTGTATACGTGTTGTTGACATCATTTAAATTTTTCAACAATTCAGGACAATTAAAATGTACATATTGTGCATTTAAAAGAAATAAAGAACTTTACTTCAGAGGTTAGGTGTGTCTAATAAATCACTGTGCGGGATACCACTTGTATCACCACCACACACACTAAATAATATATGGTCAGTGGTGGTCCTATGGTGATCCCATTCCGTTAATGGACTAGGTAGATCACGACTGTCACGTTGTGCAAAAAAAAAAAAAAAAAGAAAGAAAAAAAGGTAGGTGTATCTAAGTGTTTATTCAGTAGACCTTCATGTTCATGAGGCAGTGACAAAAACATGAGATAACATCAGCCGAATGTGAATGCTGCACACTCTCTCTCCCCCCTCCTGCTCCTCACTCTCCTGGATGAATGACTGTGGATCGGCTAGTGAAATAAGACTCCCATCCATGCATGCGGCAGACAGTATATCAGAGACAAGCACGCTGACAGTAAACGCACAGTAAGCACACTTTGATTCATGTCCGTTCCTGGGCCCTCAGCCCCATCATACACGCGTTCACAGTTCTCCGCGCATGTCTGTCACCTGGATTTATGCCTGTGTTTACTTGCTGTCGGTAACAACTCTTATGATTCCACAACTGATCCTATTTTACACTAACGCACTTGTTCTGATTATTGTTCTAATGTACAAAACACGTCGTATTCTAGCTCATCCCAAGGACACTCCTAATAGAGAGAGAGCGAGGCTATACGTACGATATGAAGACTTATTTTGATAGGCATTGGCAGATGCATGCCGTTGTTGCTATGTTAGATGTCTGGCAAATTCCTCAGCACTTACCCTAAGCTAAATAGGCCATGTCTTTTTGTCTAGCTGCAGGCAACGCTTTCATCAATACTGTGAGTGACTTAGCGATCATTATCTGAGGAGGTGTCTGTGTAGGTTCAGAGGTAAACTCCTTTTTTTCCTGCACATGTGGATCTCCCTGCAGGGTGAAGAGGGAGCAGCTAGGCTCGCATGACTGGCTCTCCATGCCTGTGCCAAGCGCGCAGCACTGGCTGCTGGTGCAGGGCCTGGAGTCTGAGACGGCCTACCAGTTCAGCGTCCTGGCGCAAAACAAGCTGGGCACAGGCCCCTTCAGCGAGGTCGTCACTGTGAACACTCTAGGTGAGCTGGCTAATAGCAAATAGACTAATGATGTGAGGCATTTCGTGGTCAAGTACTTCAACACAATAAAAAAAAGAGATTAGTTGATCGTTAAAATGAACAGTATGATGCTTGCATGAAATTATTTGCGCCCAATTCAATAACCAAAAAAATATCTAACCAGCTGATTGAATAAAAGAAATAACATAACTTAGCAAATGTAATTATTATTATTATTATTATTATTATTATTCAACTATGACGATACTAATTATGTTATGATTTATGCCTTAGACAAGCAGTAGTTAAATTATGATTTAAGTCATTCACTTAAGCAAAGAAAGCAACAAGGAAATATTTTATTATCATTTTTTTTTATGTTTCAGACATGTTTTATTTATTTGTCCACAGTAGCACTTTCTTGTTACTTATATTTGTCTAGATGTTACATTTCTAACACTATCTTCAAGTTAGGTCGACTCCCAAATGACTTCATATTCACTATATAAATATACTCTCATGCTGTCTCATACCCAGTCAAACATGCTTTAAGGTAGACAAACATCAGTGTCACACATACGCCGTTGGCCTGAATTGAATTCTGTGGCATGCTAAAGAAACCCAGTCTGCAAAATTCACTACTAAGTTAGGTGGTTTATTTGACTACTCATGCCCATCTCTATTATAGACCTGCTTGAAATATGTCTTGTGTTGATTGGGGGTTTGAACACACACCGCGTTTTTGTTCACACAGTATTTCCTATAAGTACCCCCGAACCTCTGGTGCTGCTTACCCCACCACGGTGCCTCACAGCCAACCGGACACAACAGGGAGTCCTGCTAACATGGATTCCTCCAGCCAATCACACGTCGCCGATCGATCGTTACATCATGGAGTTCCGCCTCGGCGAGAGGTGGGACATCCTGGATGATGCAATCCCTGCAGGAGAGACAGAGCTGTTGGCCAGAGATCTGATTCAGGTAAACACGCGACTGATGTCAGCTGACAGAACAGCTGACAATGCAGGATCCTATAAAGGGGAATTTGCATAGCATTTCTCAGACATGTCCAGAGAAAGTGCCGCATCATCTGTTTCTTTTAAAGCTGCTGTGTCAAGCAGCATATTTACATAGTGCTTACTTGCTATATGTTCGTCACTAGGGAGATCCGTAAAAGCTTCTTGTCACTCTGAAGGACCTGTGATAGAGTTTAAAGGAGTGGTTTGGTGGTAAATTACAAGTGCAAAAATCTCTACATAAAAGGGTCTTGGCTACTTCAAAACTGTGGAACACTCTTTCTCACCATCTGCTTGCACGTCTCTTCTTATCCAGCTAGTTTTTGACTGTTTATATAAACATGCGTTTTTCTTATTCTTTCTTTTGGTATTTTTAGTTTTTTTATTTTATTCATTTTCTTTATTTTATTATTACATGCTTATTATGTATATGTGATTTATCTTTACAGTGCCCTTGAGTACACTGAAAGGCACTTTTTGATAAAAGAATATGAAACAAAAACAAACTAATTGTATTAATTCTTCTTCTACTTCTTCTTCTTCTTCTTCTTCTTCTTCTTCTTCTATTATTATGGGTGGGATAGTGGCTCAGTAGTTTTATCCTGAGCTCATGTCTGTTTGACATTCTCCCCATGGTTTCCTCCAGGTTGTACCGTTCTGGTATCCCACTGTGGTATAGTGCAGATTAAATACATGAGTCATATATCCAGTAACATGGCTTTTTAATCATCGAACTGCGGAGACGTGTGAACACTGTTAAGCACTCACTGGAAAGCACCACAGAAGCTAGCAACATAACATTAATGACAACCTAGCCCCCTCTTGTGGACATACTGTGCATAGCGCTTTCCGTAGAGATACCACTCCCACCTCCCAAAAACAGGTGGGCTGGCTACTTTAATTTGCCCCTAGGTGTGAATAAGCATATGAGAATGTGTGTAATACCCTGTAATGGAATAGTGTCCTATTTAGTGTTTATTTCTGCGTCATGCCCAGTGTTCTGGGGATAGACTCTGGATCCACCATGACCGGCCTCTATAATGTTGCTTGTTTCCTCACTAAGAGCCAATGAATTTGTAGACTCCCTCCTCCCACTAAATGCTGAAAATCACAGTGAAATGTGATCCCAGTGCCATAGGAATCTGTTTTATGTTTTTTTCCCCTGTTGTATGATATTAGATTTAAGTTGCTAGCCACCTGAATTAGCGAATTTATAAATTGTGTGTGTTTACAGGAGGTATGGTATGAGTTCAGAGTTATGGCAGTCATGGAGGACCTCATCAGTGAACCCAGTAATGTAGTTGGGGTCTCCAGTACAGGTCAGTGGAAATGTTAAATGCCTTTCTATGCTTATATATTTATTAGATATTGAAAAGTCACTAATCTGATCTGCATATTTGGTGATACTGTACTGCCATCTGCTGGTTGTAGTGTTGAACTACAACAATTTCTATCAAACTTTTCGTTCCTTTCATGTATATCTCTGTGTTTGCAATTCCCCACATACTTATATAAAATTTAATTGCTTAAAACGTTTTTCAAGAATACCTGTGCACAACATTTTTCACAGAACCTCTGTTTAAAAAAAAAAAGTGTGAAATTTCTTGTTGGGAAACAAAAATGTAATTGCTCATTGTTGAACGTTAGCTGGCTCGTTTAATTGTGGCTTAATTTACCATAAAATGTCTCTCATAAAATGTTTTGGAGAATGGTATAATCATAGTTCACTTAGGAAAGCACGATATCACTTTGTTAAGAGATTTATAAGGTTCGGCTGCCACATGTTAGCAACATTAGCATTGTAGTTTTAGAGTTACAAGACTAATATTGCTAATAAGTAATGGAACTGTATCTCAACTGACATTTTTTTTCAGGAAGAGGATATTTTTGTCAATTTCACTTCCTGGTGTCACTTTGGATAAGTCAGTCATTTTTAAGTCAGAAATATTTTTTTTTAATATTTGGCAAAACACAATAAAATATCTACTTGAAGACTTTGTGGCACCCCAGGCCTCAGTAAATGGAAGAAAAAACACGTGATCATCAGCATCTAACCGATCAGGACAGGAAGGCAGGTATAAGTCTAGATCTAACTTGGGGCAAGCACATGCATGTATTTTGGCTTTAAATGGAACACTGAAGGGAGGAGCTGTGCTTGTTTGGCATTTCAGAGGCAGATTAATCTGTCAAAATCTCAGATTATACCTTTAACTAATTTTAAGATTTATGTTATTTTACATGTTGCCTTAGTATTTCACTTAATGCTGAAGTATGCTAATCATGGGACCCAAGAACAATGAGGATATGCGCACGACACAGAGCCATGAATTCCACATCAATGACCAGCAACGAAAGAATATTTGAATTGAGATTTCCTCAATTCTAGGCAAATTAACTATGACAAATCCAGACAACTATCTCAATTTGATTACTATGGCTATTGTGGTCTGAAGTTTCTTCAGTTCCACACTTGTAAAGTTAGTTCCTACTTGCACTCAGTTCTCATTTACTGTTTGACATGCAAAAGTACCAGAAAAGCATACAATTTCATATATTATCTCTCATCAAATGTGTAAAGAGACATTATGAAGAAAAATATAGCTTGGAAGGAAGTAGGAGAGATTGCTGGATGCTCTGTTGGGTTTACATAACTAGTACAGTTAGCTTGCTTGGCTAATCCAGCAGCAAAGCTAGTTCAAAGCCTAACAAAATCAAACAATTTTCACCATAGCTACTGATATTTCTCAATGAAACGGAAAAATTGCTGGAGAGAACACGCCCACGATCGACAACAACAGCTGTCTCTACACACCCACAAGAGACAAACCACAAGTGACACGATCAATTTAGGCTTAAAACACAGTTCAGTGCTCGGATCAAGCAGCTGTTAGTCTGACAATGAGTTCAACAGACACTAGAATCCTGAGTAGTAATTGAAATTACTGTCTAATACCTGTGAATACTTTTTAAAAACAACAACAACAAAAAAAATAATAATTATACTATACAGTATTTTCATTATAGTGTCAGAACTAATGCCACAATATATATATATATATATATATATATATATATATATATATATATATAATATATATACGAGAGAGGTTTTTGTCAGCCTAATGCTCACAAAACCCCAAAATTATTCATTATTCAGCTTTTAATTACATGCTTCAAGTACTATAATTATGTTAATGGTCCATTCAAGGCAAAATAAGCACATTAATAGTAATAGTCTATTTATTCTCAATTTGAGGTTGATAAATGTCTGACTTTTAGTCATTGTAGGATCTACAGTATTTATGCTGCGAAGTGACAAATAATTTACTGTAACATGCACTACTCAAGAATATTGTTTATTATCAAAATTCTAAAAACTTTATTATTCCTTGTAATCTTGTGAAAATCCATCCTATGAATCTACATTGAAATGGACAGCATAACATATTCAAACATTAACTACAGGCATAATATTTGCTACTGTCTCTGCACTGTGCCAGTGTGTTTGCCCTAAGACTGCCCTATGTGCGTGTCAGACTTCTTCCCACCGCCAGACGTGGCAGACGAGGGGCTGGCGCGGCCGGTGGTGGCAGGCATCGTGGCCACCATCTGCTTCCTGGCAGCAGCTATCCTCTTCAGCACACTGGCAGCCTGCTTCGTCAACAAGCAGCGGCGGCGTAAACTCAAGAGGCGACGAGGTGAGTGGTGCCCTCACGGGTCACAGGGTTTTTCCCATTACATCTAGGCCTTTGATTTACTCTGAAACTCACTGAATTGCTCATCAAATTCAGACTCGTTCACACTACAAACTCTGTACAGAACCTAAACTGTGATGGATGTGTTGTGGTATGATATGTGCAGTAGGCAGTTAGGATGGAATTAGATCAGAATTGTTGAGTAATGCCAGTTATTTTCCAGTGAGAGTGTTCTTGTAATACAGTATAGATGGATAGATGTTGTTAGTACTGGGTTTGATTTTATATTGGTATTACTGTATGGTAAAGATAAATAAATCTATAATAGTTTTAGAAAAGGATATATGAGAATGTCACAAAGTATCTCATATGTCTTTTAGAAGATGCTATTGGAATTGGAAGATATTTAACTAATTAATAAAAGATGAGGGGGCATTCTCAACACGACGTTGATTGTTTTCCAATAACAGCACATACCGAAGTGTTTTATTCCTTTTATAGCACAGTGATTTGCCAATGATTAGAATGATTCTTTTTTTATTAACGAACAACAACATTTTATTAGTTTATAGTAACAATTAATGCTGTGGAATAGCCATGAAACAAGATACAGTAACCTATTATGAAACTACTGGAACGACCAGAACAATACATTTGTTTTTGCGGTAGACTGAATACATTTGGGTTTGAGATCAAAAGATGAATATGAGAAGAGAGTTTAGAATTTCAGCTTTTATTTACTTGTATGTAGAGGTGTTAAATGACATAGAACATTTTGTATCAGACCACCCAATTTATAGGTGACTGATAGGTGTTTCTTGGTACCCTGTTAGATTGCTTGTTTAAACAATAAATAGCTCTTAACATCTACTCTTGGTTTTAGCCTTCAGTTTCACCTGTGAAGGCTGCATTTGTTGTTAAAAAGGATAAGCCAACATGAAGATCGGTGAGCTGTCTATGGGAGAAAAGCAAGCTGTTTTGAAGCTGAGAAAAGAGGGAAAAATCAATCAGAGGCATTGCACCAACATTGGGGATAGACAACACAATAATTTGGAATATCCTGAAAAAGAAAGAAACCACTGATGTACTAACAACCAGACATGGAACAGATTGCCCAAGGAAAACAACAGCAGTTGATGAGATGATGAAAAATTGTGAGAGCTGTGAAGAAAAACTCAAAAACAACAGTCAGTGACATCATCAACAACCTCCACAGGACAGGGATGAAGGTATCACAATCCACCGTTCGAAGAAGACTTCTGGCACATGAATATAGAGGCCATATCACTAGATGCAAATCACTCATCAGCAGAAAGAATCAGAAAATCGGATAGGAATTTGCAGAGAAATCCAGAGATGAGCCACAAAAGTTCCAAAATGATGGAAAGGCCAAAGTGTGGAGAAAGAAAGGATCTGCTCATGATCCAAGCTAGTGTCATGGCTTGGACTTGAGTGGCTGCTTCTTGACCAGCTCACTAATCTTTATTGATGATGTAATTCATGATGGTAGCAGCAGAATGAATTCAGATGTTTAAAGGAAACTTTTGTCTGCCAATTTACAGAGAAATGCATCTAAATTAATCGGGAGGAACTTCATCATGCAGCAAGACAATGACACAGTGGAAAAGTGGAAGGGTTTAGACTGGCCAAGTCAATCACCAGACCTTAACCCAACTGAGCATGCATTTCATTTCCTGAAGAGGAGACTGAAGGGAGAAACCCCCCAAAACAAACAACAACTGAAAGAGGCTGCGTTAAAAGCCTGGAAAAGCATCACAAAAGAAGAAACCAACAATTTGGTGATGTCATTGAGCCACAGGCTTGATGTAGTTACTACAAGCAAGGGATATGCAGCCAGATATTAAGTGTTATTTACTTTAATTTACTTCAACACTCATCTGTTCCTATACTTTTGCTAGCCTAAAAATTTAGTGGTTTGATACAAAAGGTTCTATGTTTTATGTTGTTTAACACATCTAGATGTAAATACCAGGAAATAAAAGCAGAAATCCTAAACTTTTGTAATCTTTTGATCTCAAACCCAAATGTCTTTGGTGTACAGCACAGACAAATGAACTGCCCTTGCTGTTCCAATATTTTCAGAGGGGACTGTATTTCCTGTTAACACTTACAGTAGCTATGAAAAGTAATTTCCTTGGTCTTTTATCAGTGACTCTTATATAAAAATATAAGATAAAAAATAATATTTCTGACCAATCATATTTAAGAATTCAACAGCTCTGTGGTGTAAAACTTTGTTCGGAGGCAAGACTCAGAGAAACTTATGATTCTTCTTGATTTTTAACAGATAAATTTCTTCAAATACTTTTAAGTTTCCATATCCATGTCATTAAATTGTTGCACTTTGCAAATACAAAGTTACAGGATATCACAATATAGTATGCTGTGGATAAAAACATTGTTTCAAGGTGTAGCATGTCTCTTGACCTACTTTTAGTGGTTAAAATAAGAGAAAACTACATTTTTACAATTTTCAATAAAGCAAAATCCCCTTAAAAAGTCTGGTGCAGAAATAAATGATTACAGTAGGGTTTTTTTTTTCTAACCAAATAATGAAATACTCAAGATACTGTAATAGAATAAGCTCTTAGATATTGAAAAAAATGATTATTGGGTTGAATGTTTTTTTTTTTTCTCCCAGTGTGCATTTATTTCTGTAAATACACAGTGGAGATGTCACATCTTAAGACTGTATTTATCTTGTTCCTGACTTGTTTACTTATCTCTTCTTATTTTTTTATTTTTTTTGTCTTTGGGCTTGCCTTTTTAAACAGATCCTCCGCTTTCAATAACACACTGCAGAAAAAGCGTGGAGACTCCGTAAGTAACCACTAAATCTTCCCCCTCCTCCCTCAGTCTCTGCTAATTTAATGAGTGATGAGCCCCACTGCAGGAACCTGACACACACCCAGTCAGTTCCAGCTTCTCGCAAGTTAATTACTGGTCATAGTGAAGCCAGTAGATCACGTAAAGTGGTCACAGAGCATTTCAAGTTCATTTAATCAAGGCCCATGTTTTGGTAATTCTTTTCATTAAGGTTCCCTTCACTCACATTACTCAACAGACTAGTTTACATGAATAAATTTTGAACTTCAAACCATCAAACATTAACGAAGTAATGTTTATAAGACATTAACATATTTTTGGTTAATTGGCAAAATACAGAACTGAGATAGAAATACGTTCCAGTGTTTACACTAGAGTTCAGTAAGTTATCAAAAGTAAGTAATACGCTGTAATTTATATGGACATAGGTATATTTAGTTATTGATCAGTTAGTGCGGGTGTATTTTATATTGAAGCAAACATCAAGTAATATACAGGCCATCTTTCTTTGTTACTTTGTTAACACTATTTACGGTAAGTTAGTTTTAGTTAATGTTATTGCAGTAAATTGTATTTAGGGTGATCCAAGAATTATATACTTGGCAATAATAAACAAGGATAGACAGATAACAGGAAGGCAGACGAGGGTCAAAAACAGGGAGTACAAAAACGTACAAAAATTGGAAGCACAGCTTGGACTTGAAGTAATAATAAGTGCACAATAAGACAGAGATGCAGTAGACAAACTATTCAAGGACTAAACACAGGACAGGTGAACACAACAGGGCAACAAACCATTGACAGGACAAGGATGGAAGCAGGACAGAAACATAAACAAAGACATGGCAATTTAAACAAAAGCACTGATGTGAAACCGTGCTGGGAGCTGCAACACACGTTGAGAGTTTATGACATAAATAACGTTAGTAGCGTGAACCATAATGTAAAGTGTTACGTTTTTTAAACATCTGTCAGAGTCCCCAACTTGCATCATAGATATGCACCCTTTACCACATTAGCAGGCATAAATAGACATTTTCTCTTTCTCAGTGTTATCATCTGTTTTACTATTTCAAACGTTTGAACCTAATTATCAACTGAGATTGAGTGAGTTTTTTGGAACACATTGCTTTTGGAAAAGCCTTATCAAGAGACTCTTTTTGTTTTGCTTTCTGGTTTCCACCTGAAGGATAGTGACTCTTGGGTGCCATTCTATCAATATCTGTCTAATGAAAAAACAAACAAACAACAGTATGTCACTATTGTTGCACTATTGTTGATTTTTTGGACCATAAGGAGCCATTATGCTACTTATAAATAATTTATTACCCCTATAACAGGCTTAGCAAAATAAAAATAACAATACAGTTGATGGCATGATTATGTTGTAAGGACCATGGGCTTTAAGAAGGTCTACATAATCTTGTACACAGCAAATGAGAATATCTTGTACTATTTAATGGTTCAAATACAGCTTTAAATCAGCAGGTTTACCATATTTGTACTTTTCCCCCGAAATACTTTGGGAAACATTGCACAAGATATAAACTCACTGGCTGCTTTAATAGAACCACCTGTACCTGTGCTTATTCATGCAATTATTCTGAATTATCACTGAAACCAGACAGTTGAAGATTAGAAAAAGACCAGATGATGTTTTACTAATACTAATGTCTAATTTCAGTTAGAACCTAGCCTTAGATTCCTGTTCTTGGCTGACAGGAGTGTTACCCGATGTGGTCATCTGTTGTTGTTGTCCATCTGCTTAAAAGTTTGACATGATGTGCATTTTGAAATGCTTTTCTGTTCACCGTGTTTGTAAAGTTCGGTTATTCGATTTACCTCTCAACTCATACCAATTTGGCCAATCTCTCTGCCTGCAGAACTGTTGCTCACTGAATGTTTTTGCACCATTCTGTGTCAACTCTAGATTGGATAATTGCACGAAAAAGCAGGTGTACAGGTGGTCAAATGGTCAGTGAATGTACCTCTGTTCAGGTAGTACGCTGTAATGTATCCCAAATTTAGCTCTGGAAGGTTCTAAGTACAAATTCAGGATCTCTCTTTGTTGTTACAAATGTCTTCTGTGATGGAATTGTAAAGAGTTTTAAGTCCAGGTGTGGGTATTTTAATTTACACAGCAGAAGGAGAAACAGCACTGCACAAGGATTTGTGCTGTCATGAGGGCTTGAAAGAGAAAAATCTTGAAAGAAGCGCACCCCATTTCCTTTAGCTAACTCTGTATTCTCAGTGAAACGCAAAGCTTATCTCAGTTTCCCCATGGACCTTATTTGCCAGTTATTCTAAGGCAGTGGTTCCCAAACTTTTCCAGGGCAAGGCCCCCCAAATGGCATTAACATTTGATCGATGCCCCCCTTTTGCAAGATGTCTTTAAAACACATTAAAAATACAGACTTCTGAATATATATTCCTTTTTTATTAATAATTACATTTTATATCTTTACATTACATTACATTAGGAATTGAGTGTGTGTGTGTGGTTGTCTGAGAGTGAGAATTTATTTTTCACAGCAAATTGTTGAGGCCCCCGGGCACCCCCGGGCGGCCCCCACTTTGAAAACCACTGTTCTAAGGCATTCATTTACATTCTACTTAAAGGCCATATGGGTCACTTAAATGATCCCTCAGTTAAGAACACACTTTTTATGTTCCTCCAATATGTTTTGCTTTAATATTTACTCACTGTGTTTATGTTGCATTAAATGATTACAATTGCTGGCTAATTTTTTTTAAATGGGTTTACTCGTTTACTCAAGACTGTAACTGGCTCTAAACGAGTTTAGTATCATTATTATCTCTAACGAGCTTGTTGTCATAATTCGTGTCTGCTCTGGATGGCACACATATAGAAATGGCCTTGTGTCTGATTATAGTCACATGAGCAGTTTCTCAAAGCGCATTTAACTGAGAGATTTCGGCTGACTCAAAATTGCTACATATATATATGTATATATTATGGCCAGAGGTTTGTAGACACCTGAGCAGTCACATCCTATGAGCTTGTTGAACGTCCCGTTCATATTTAGCCCCCCATTGCTGTTATAATTACCTCCACTTTTCTGGGAAGGTGTTCCACTAGATTTTGGAGCATGGCTCTGAGGATTTGTGCTCATTCAGGCACAAGCGCATTAGTGAGGTCAGGCACTGAGGTTGGGTGAGGAGGCCTGGGGTGCAGTCTGTGTTCCAATTCATTCCAGAGGTGTTGGGGTAGAGGTCAGGTCTCTGTGCAGGCCACACAAGTTCTTGCACTCCAGCCTCTGTACACCATGTCTTCATGGAGCTCACTTTGTACACAGGAGCTTTTGTCAAGGTTTGGGCTCCTTGGTTCCAGTGAAAGGAAATCTTAAAGCTTCAGCATATAATGACATTCTAGACACTTGTGTGCTTCCAACTTTGTGGCAACAGTTTGGGGAAGGAGCACATATGGGTGTGATGGTCAGGTGACCGCATACTGTCGGCCATATAGAGTTTGCATATAAAACCAGCGTTTATTCAGGATATTGATTTTTAATTGAAGGTTTTAATGCAGTTAAGGTAAAAATATAGGTTCCTACACCAATAAACACAAGCTGGGAAAAATCTTAGGTTTGCTTTTTTCGTTTTGCACTGGACACTTGCATCTGGTTTGTCAATAAGGATGAACAAAAGTTCATTCCTTGTGTGTGATTTTGACTTGCAGTTTACACAGCGCTAAATGGCTAGCTATAAACATATAAATCTTCTTATTTGTCAGCAATGTTGCTTTGTAGCTCCAATGCAAAATTAAAGAAACACACCAAATGTTTCTTGATTAATCACTTACATTTGTACTATTGAGGAGAATTGTGTAAGTTTTTGTGTATTAAAATTTTTGGGCGTTTTTTTTTTGGTTTGTGTTAATAGCAAAAGATGCAGTAATGTTTGTTATACAAGTAGAACGACGGATGCGGATGATTCACCTGACAGCAGCTAACAGCAGAGTTAGGAAAAGTTGACCATGGTAAACGTGCATTCTCTGCACCGCTTTGGTTTGAAAGATGCTGCTTTCATGTTTTGTCATTTTTATTTTACAATAGTAAACTAACATACTGTTAATAAATGCTTTTAAGCTAGTACAGGTAATATAAATGATTTCCTTCATTCAGCATTGTAAACAATATCATCTCATGTTGAAAAAAGCATGATGATGTTTAATAAAAGAGTCCACTCAAGTGCCCTCGATCATATTTATTTATTTTTGTCTTTTAGTTATATCTTTTCTCTCTCCCATATTCGTGCTTTTTTTGTCACTCCTCCTGTCTTGGATATGCGGAAGCTGAACATCATTGACAACCTTCGTGCTCCCCTGCCCCTTCCTTCTGTTTCTGTTATGTCTCCTGTCGCAGGGCTCCTCTAACCCCCCTGCCTGGCATAGAGCCTTTGCGGGAGGGGACGGATGGGAGCAGGCTCAGGCCGCCACCTTCAAGCCGTCAGTGAGTGCCTGCACCTTGCGCAGCCGAGCATGCACTGGCTTGGCCGCATGTCCCATGTGCACTGTCTACGGGCACGGTTGTAGTGGCAGACACCTCAAAGAAATTGCCTCAGCCCTTTGTTTTTCCACTCCTGCCTGTCTCACATCCATCCATACACACTCCTAGCTCTGAGCAGCGTGCTGAACTTCAGTGTCTCAGCTGTCGGGTTATGTGTGTCCAGCAGGAGGCGATGCTTGGCCATGGAATTACCATGTGACTAATTTTTTTATGGGAAAGCCTGTGAAAGCGCCTGCTTATTTATGCAATGAAAAAAAGGATGCTTAAATCAAGTGTTGCTCTGCGCGATTGTACATGTAGTGGCCATATTTTACAATTATTTCAATCTACATTAGATCATCCATAAATTATTGGTTAATTCAGGTTGACTGAATTAATTTCATGCCTAAGGGTGAGAAACAGAGATGAGCTTTTATTCTCCTTTGAGGTCCATCTTATTCTGCCTGGCTGAGCGTCTCTAGGCCACATTCAGCACGCATCTTGCTGACCTCTAAGTTATTTTCAATCCGCAGGCTCTCACTGGCCAGCCTGCTGCTTCGCCATATCCTCATGCCTTTGTAATATTAATTCTGCAGGCTTCTGGACGTCCCTGATCAAGTTGCACACGTCGGGTTTAGATAATGATTAATCATTTAAAGCGCACATTAATAACATTACTAAAACTGCTTTCTATCATCTAAAGAATACAGCACAGTTGGTACCTTATGTCCATTAGAACATGCCAAGAAATCGGACCATGCGTTTGTGTTGTTGTTGTTTTCTTGACTCCAACAAACAAAGTACAACTTGTGCAACAGCTAGAATATTACCACGTACTAGAAAATGAGATCGTATTAGGCCAAACTATGTTCCAAATTATGCATTAATATCATAAAGTGCTAGCCTGCTAGCAAAAAAACATGCTAAAACCATTTGTTTTCACTTTAGCTTTTAATAAGCTTTCTTTAATTGCCTTACATTTTATATTACTTTTATATTATTTTATATTACTTTAATTGTGCTATTATTAATTGTTTCCATTGTAGTTTTATTTGATTCTTACAAACATTTTATAATTTTGAAATTATTTTATATTGTTATTGTCTTCTTCTTTCTGTCACTACTATTATCTATTCTATTTGTATTACTTGAATATTTTGATATTTTATTTTTGACTCTATTTTGTTGCTTTATTTCCAACTTTTTCCACTGTAAAGCGCTCAATAGCTTGTTGGTTAGGTGTTAAGAATCTGTGATATTTGAATGTCCTCTTCTAGTATACAGTGCTGTGAAAAAGTATTTGATTTCCTCTGTTATTGTGTATATCTCATACTAAATAGTTTTAGATCTACAAATGAAATACAACATAAAACAAAGGCAACATACAACAAAGGCAAAACAATACAGTTTTTATTTATATAATTTTTAATGAAGCAAAAAAGTTATCCAACACATATCACCAATGTGAAAAACGGATTGCTCCCTTAAACTTAAAATCTGGTTGTGCCACCTTTAGCAGTAATAACTGTAACCAAACGCTTCCGATAACTGAAGATCAGTCTTTAACTTACTTCTAGTACTAGGACTTACTCCTATGCTTTGGATCATTGTCTTCCTGCATAATCCAGTGGCACTTGAGTTACTTACGGACTGAAGCCTAGACATTCTCCTTTAGGATTTTCTGGTAGAGAGCACAATTCATGTTTCCCTCAATTATTGCAAGTTGCCCAGGGCCTGAAGCAGCAAAGCATCCCCACGCCATCACACTTCCACCACCATGCTTGACTGTAGGTATGATATTCTTTTTGTGGAATTTGGTGTTTGGTTTATGCCAGATGTAACAGGACCCTGTCTTCCAAACAGTTCCACTTTTGACTCATCAATCCACAGAACATTCTCCCAAAAGGTTTGAGGATCATCAAGGTGTGTTTTGGCAAAATTCAGACGACCCTTAATGTTTTTCTGGGTTAGCAGTGGTTTTTACCTCACCATACTTCCATGGATGACTTTTTTACCCAGTGTCTTTCTTATAGTGGAGTCATGAACAGTGATCTTTACTGATGCAAGAGAGGGCTGTAGTTCCTTTTATGTTGTCCTTGGTGCTTTCGTGACTTGCTGGATGAGTGGGGTATATACTTTTTCACAGCACTGTATATTCTATATGTGTGGCATCCTGGGAAACTTTGTTCACTGCATCACTAGTGTCAGCGAAAGGATGGATAATTTGCCAGCTGGTATTTCTGCTACTAAAAACCGAACTGGTTAGGCTTATGTCTGTTTCACTGTAGCACAAAACCGATAGCATGATCAAAGCCTGACGTTCACTGAATGAAGAAAGCAACCTTGGTTAGCAATTAAAACAGCTTTAGGCTATTTTAAAGAAAGTGTGTTATGGGCAGAAAATCCCATTTTGGTCAAATTATGATACTTAGTCTGTATAACCTGCATAAGTTCTACACCATGACTATTTTATTTGCAGTTTAAGTAGACACAGTGAAGCTGTCTATTGTATTAACCTCATGGTATTCATATCAGATTTTCAGATTTCGATGCTGAGAGGCCTCTGAATGGCTGCCTCTATGTGACCAACACTCCACTTCACACCAGGGCTTGACTACAAGCGGCACACATTCCTGCATCAAATCCTTCTTTGTTTTTTGTGATCTTATCTTGATTTATTGTTCTGGTGATCTAATGTTTTACAGATGTCACTCATGAGTGTAAATGGTAATTGAAGACACACGTTCTGACCAGTTTATACTGCTTCCTTATTGTGTAGTAGAGTAGTAGTAGCCTTAAGCCTATTCTAGAACCACTGTTTAGTGCTAAGTAATATTGCTTTTGCAAATTAAATGTATTATGTTATACATTTCACACCCACATGAGCTGAAATGGCAATATTGGCCTTGGAGATTGGACCTATTTAAACAGGTCAATTTCGAATGAGCTTCTTTATTTCTGTCAACACTATTAGTTCCTTCCTTTTATTTATGAACGAGTTTTAAGTGTTATGATTCATACACTTTACAATAGTCACATCTGTTCTTTTTCGTCTCTGATTAAATATAGATTTTACTCATTCACATCCTCATTTGGCTCATTCAGCTGTGCAAAAGCATGTGCATAATGCGTATGTAAATCTGCTTGTGCTGCATTTTCTCATGTATGAAGATGATCTGGTTAGTGTTAATTGTTCACAGCTCATACATTTGTGACAGTCATAATAATAAAAAAATAAACTGCATTATCATTCAGGCTGATGAAAAATAATTACAGTGCCACTAACATTGGCACCCTTGGTAAATATGAGCAAAGAAGGCTGTGAAAATTTGTCTTTATTGTTTAACCTTTTGATCTTTTGTTAAAAAAAAATTCACAAAAATATTCTGCTCTCATGGATATGAATTCATATGAGAAAAATATATTTGAAGTATATTCCCATTGATATTGTAATTTTTTTTTTAGTACACCCGTGTGACTTGGAACAGGAAATTGTTCAACCATGACTTCCTGTTTCACAGGGGTATAAATATTAGATAACACATAGGCCAAATTCCAAAGTCATTCATAACAATCCAAAGTCACCTACATCACCACAAGTTGTTTGGAAGTGTTTCAAGAAAAAAGTCTACTCTCATACAAAAACAAACTCAAGTATCTTCAGGTTGCCAGACACTACAGGAGCTTCAAATGGGATCGGGTTTTATGGTCAGATGAAACCAAAATAGAGCTTTTTGTCAATAAATATCAGAGATGGTTTTGGCGAACACAGAGAGGTAACCATATGGAAAAGTAATGTTAATGTTTTGGGGCTGTTTTTCTGCCAGAGGACCTGGACATTTTGTTAGGATACATGACATCATGGACGCAAATATCAACAGATATTAAAATGAAAACCTGACTGCTCTGCCAGAAAGCTTAAAATGGGCCGTGGTTGGATCTTCCAGCAGGACAATGATCCAAAACATACATCAAAATCAACACAAATGGTTTACTGACCACAAAGTCAAGGTCCTGCCATGGTCATCCCTGTCATCTGAGTTGAAACCCATAGAAAACCTCTGGGGTGAACTGAAGAGGAGAATCCACTAGCGTGGACCTCGAAATTTGAAGGATCTGGAGAGATTCTGTATGGAGGAATGGTCTAAGATCCCTTACCATGTATTCTCCAACCTCATCAGGCATTATAGGAGAAGACTCAGAGCTGTTATCTTGGCAAAGGGAGGTAGCACAAAGTGTGCCAATAATTGTTGCACGCCTATATTTAACAAAGATTTATAAACCTGTGTTTTGTTTGTAATTGTTTGATATCCATGAGAGCAGAGTATTTTTGTGAATTTATTTTTTAACAAAAGATCAAACGGTTAAATAATAGCCCATTTTTCACAGCCTTCTTTGCTCATATTTACCAAGGGTGTCAATATTAGTGGAGGACACTGTAGGTGTAAAAGAATGTTTGGTCCATGAGATGTTCGTAAGCAACAGAAAGCTCAAGCTTAAGAACAGTTTTGTTCACAAAAAGGCTGTAAATGCTTTCTGACATGCTGTAAATGATTAGTGGTTTGCTCTGATATAACATTGTTGATGAGTATAAGAGTCTCCTTATGTGGTGCCTTGTCTCGAGAAGCATGGATGACATCATTGACTTCAATGTTGGTCATCAGTAGGCAGTTGCCATGGAAACCCAGCATTGTCACTGCAACTAGCAGAGGCACTAAGTGTAATGATTCAGCAGAAACAATGCTTCAGCTGACATTACTATTAAAAAAATTGCAGGTCTGATTTTCCTTCTTTTTCTGGATGATTGTTTTATCGTGTTTCATGAAATAAAGTTAATGTCTGTCCAGAATCTGATTTTGTTTATTAAAAATGATCATTACTCATGATTAGTCAATAAGATCACATTTTCTTTTTTTATATAGTGTTTATGTTTTAAGGATAGACACAATTAACAAATATTCAAAGCTACTTTTTTTATTAATAATTTATTTCTGGTCTAAGGAATGGAAAGGAAAAACATATTACTAATTGAAGTCTGAGTATATGGCCTCTGTAAAGTTTAGCTGTTATAATAGAATGACTGAAATTAAGTAAGACATATTTTAGCAGATATCTCAAACATCCAGAAAGGGAAGAGAATTTCATAGCTTTATTAACTCATATTAATTAAACTTATCTGGGCCCTGAAGAAAGTCATTGTGGGTAATCTTAATTCAGGATTACAGGGTTGAGCACTTAAGAAGAATGAATGTGTAAAACAAACCTTCAATCGTCTGAGTATAATTTGTTATAAATTATCAGCTTGACACTAATTACAACTATTCAACAGAATTCAAGAAATGTAAGAAACGATAAAATATATAATATGCCTGGAAATGAATAAAACTGTTAGTATATCGGTAGGTGGCATGCTGGTTCAATCCTGAGCTTGTGTTACTGTCTGTTTTGAGATTCCTCTGGGTTCTCCAGTTTCCTCCCATCTGCCAAAAACATATGAGTGGATGAATAGGCTATTCTAAATTACCCTTAAGTGTGAATATGTGTAATGGCCTGTGATGGACTAGCGTCTCATCCATCAACCTTGCCCCAAGTGTTGCTGGGATAGGCTCCAGATCCACCAAGACACTGACCAATCAGTTATGAAGGCTATCTAATATATTTATACCGAAGTTTATAGAAGAATATATTTGTGCAGAAAGTGTATTGGGTATGATAATCAACTGATTACTCATAATTACAGACAGTTAAAATCACTGATGCAAAGCCAATTGTCAGCACAAACTCATCTCGCTCTTTCACCTTAAACTTTAGAACTTTGTTTGCATGGTACTCACGAATCCTTTTTTCTCTCACTGAAAGAAATTCAACATTATTTCGCTGTCAGTTGGGTCAGGCAAATGATTAAGGTTGTATCTGTGTTGATGTATGGAGTACTTGGCTTGAGGTTAAAATATAACTTCATAACAACTGGTTGCCATTTGATAAGCAGCGTTTCACACTTCAAGGATTTGGTTGCCAATTGGCTACCTCGAACTAACTTCTTTTAAGAATTTCAGCAGAAGATCTATCTGAGAAAAGCATAAATTATTTTCATACATGATATGTTAAGCTTTTTAAGATCTTGTCAGAATAAATTCTGATCAAGGTAGTGGCACTAATGGTTTTCCTGTCTTTCTTTTTTCAGGCCATCTTCTGGAAAGATGAGTCCAGAGAGCGTCCGATCCATGGGAGCTCCATCCGAGTCATCTGAGGATGGATTACGATCAAAGAAAAGTCCTGCCAAGGAGAAGGAGCTTTCCTTATACAAGAAGACCAAAAGAGCAATAATTAGCAAGAAATATAGTGTCTCTAAACATGAAGCTGAGGCTACTACACCTATTGAGTTAATCAGTCGTGGGCCAGATGGTCGCTTCGTCATGGATCCCACTGATATGGACACACCTGTGAAGCCTAGGCGTATTGAGGGCTTCCCCTTTGTGGAAGAGTCAGACCTTTATCCAGAATTTCGACAGTCTGATGAAGAGAATGATGATCCCGGCCCCATGCCTCCTATGATGGCTACTCTCAGACCCCATCAGATCTCTCCCATTTCTTCCAGCCAGGAATCTTACTTGCAGCCCCCAGCCTATAGCCCCCGCTTCCAGAGGCCAATTGAAGGTATGACCATCATGGAAAGCAGTCGACTTCAGGCCATGGGGCAGATCCGTGGTGCTCCTCATTTTCGAGCCTTTTCCCATGGTCAGTTCTACTTGGGCAGCTATTTGGGCAGTCCTGGAGAACCTGAGCCTCCGCCTCCTTTCTACATGCCAGACACCAGCCCACTTAGCTCAGTAATGTCTTCACCCCCTTACCACATTGAGGGGCCTTTTGGTTATCCAACCATACCAGAGGAAATCAGTGAAGGAGAGATTCAGCACTATGCAGTCTCAGGCTGCTCCCTTCCCTTGACACACACATCATCCCGTCCTCCGGATAGCTGGCAACGGCCTGATTTCTCCTTTGCCACATTTGAGGGTCCTCACTTCATATTCCCACCCCACCACCCTTTGCAATTTCACCGGGAACCTTCTCTTCCACCACCTCTCATTCTCCCTCCTAGTGCTCTCCCACCTGCTTCCATTCATATACCCCCCTATCCTGGTATTCTTCAGCTGGAGGCCCCAAAGAGTCGGCTAGGCAAATCTCCCAGCAAAGTGAAGCCTCAGGGCCTTCCAGCCAAGCATTTACCTATGCAAGAGGCACAGAGTCTAGGGCAGCTAAGACACACAAGCCACGGTATGGGTGTGCCGGTATTGCCTTACCCTGACCCAGCGTCTCACATTGTTGGTCCTAGCTCATTTGGAAGCCTGGATACCCGTTGGTATGAGTTAACTCCCAGGCTCAGTCCCAGACAGCCCCGTAGGATGGAACCCAGCATGGTGGTACTCCAGCCTTCCCGTCTCTCACCTCTTACTCAAAGCCCCATTAGCTCTCATGAGGGTTCTCCAGAGATTGTAGTGCGCCCCAGGCCTCGTCCTAGTATTGTCCAGCCTTCCATTCCCCCTGAGATGTCTGAAATAACCCTGCAGCCACCTTCTTCTGTTAGCTTTTCAAAAAGATCCTCACCTTCTTCTTCCCCTGCTCAAGGCCAGGGAAGCCGAAGGGCAAGCCCTATTTACCGCTCCCACATGGCCTTTGGCACCTCAGCAACAAGCTATCCATCCCAATCTCCGTCACCCCCCATGGAAAGCAGCAGCATTTTTAGACAGATGCCAACCCAGAGGAGGAGTGAGGAGGAGATTCTGCCATCTGCCTCTCCGCCCCAGCTATCAGCTTCAGGGTAAGTTCAGTGGGGTCACAAAAATATTCCTTGTACTAAAAAAGTATAATAGGCAATTTACTTACACAAGTAGAAAACCTTTCTAACTGCCCATGAAGGTAGAGCAGTTTTAACTGTGTTTGCTAAAGAAAATAACTGCATCGAAAGTCATGTTTTCTTTTTTTAAACTGCCCTCAATGCCTTACATTTTTCAAACCATTCAGAATCATTTTCTACATAGATGATGTTGTGCTATGACTCTGTAGTTCTCAGTCTCACTGATGCTGCTTTTCATGTCAAACATGTTCATTCATAAGGTCTGTGAAGCACTTAAAAACACTTGTCTGAAAATTAAACTAAGCTGATTTGAGGGCAAAAAATATAAGCTCAAGGCAGGATGGATTATTTGCTTCACAGATATGGTGGCAGACCTTTTGGGGCTCAGTCACTCAATGAGTGCAATATTAAGTCAATTTAAAATGCAGTACCAAAGCCCCTTAAAAGCCTGGAATCAGAGGAACACCACCACTGGACCCCAGCCTTTCCATTCTGTGTCATTCTGCTTTACCCTGCCTTTCACCCAACAGGAGGAACCCCCGTGCATCCCAATTGACCTTTCTCAGTCAAAATAAAGCCCTGTTTTTTAGGATGGCTTACAGTATGTATGAAGTGGAGATTGATTTAGACGTATCCAGCACTGCAGGCACAGGCCTCTTCTCCCGATCCTTAGTAATATGACTGCATGATTGCTTCTCCCACACCTCCCTTTCCTCCATCACCCAGGTCACCCCAGCTCTGACTGCCAGGGGAGGCTTGTTGGGCGAATCGTGTTGCAGGGACTGTCTGCTCTCATCTGTTGCAATGTCGTCATCATCTCAATTAGGGGCAGTTGGTCATTCTTGATGACTCCTGGAGTCTTACCTGCTTTGTTTTTGATTGATCTCAGCTATCTGGGCAGCGTTGTTGTGACCAGGTCCTCTACACCACAATAGGTAAGGGTTGGATCCATGTCTGAAAGGGGGGGGCAGCAGGTGGGGCTTTTATTCACCTCGTTCTTTAAAGGGGAATACGAGTCTGAGAGTCTTGATTTATTTAGTTTGCTACACCAACCTGCATTTTTTCTTTCTTTTTTTCTTATGTTATGAGTAGCTATGCATTTAAGTTCTGCAGTCTTGAATCCCATATGCATTCTCGTCTTGGCATGCATATGTTTTCTAGTTATTAAGAAATCATAGATCATGTGGTCAACACAAACTTTACTTGCTTTACCTGTGTTTTTTTCCTAAATGTGAAAAACACAAAGGACATTTAGGATTGTGATCACTTTTTTGCCAGTGAATTAGGGCCATGAAGGTTCTTAAATGAAAACAAGAACAAATGGAGCCACAGTCTATATGATTAAAGAATCTGTAACCTAGTTATGTCGTTAATCACATTGTAGACACACAATAAATCAGTTATGAATTACCATTTTTTTTAAAAACAAAAAACAGGAGATATTTTAAACATTGCCTCAGTTGCAAAGTGTATTTCATTTTTGTTATTATCATACATTAGGGTAAAAAATAATAATAATACTAGCCCTTTTTAAGCACTCTCATCATCATAAATCCAAATGCACATGTGTTTACTTAAACTTTTGGACTGCAGAACACTCTCCCATTCAAAGGGAGAAAGTATACTTCCATAAAATTCATGCACTTCGTTTTGTAATGGGGAAAATACTACTGGCTCTGGGCACCATAACAACATTCTCTTTTTATTTGTGGCTTTTGCCCAGTGAAGTGCTTTTCAGAGTATTCCCCTTTAAAGTTCTGTTCCATGTGCAAAATTCCATGCATGCCATCGCTAAATATTGCTCTTCAGTTGAAAAAAACGAACAAATATCTGATTAAATTCTTGTTACATTTGTTGTCTGAGTGCTTTGTTTTATTTTTCATTATGTGACTGTTCCCAAGTAGCCATTTCCCCTCCCGCCATCTCTCCCCCTGTCAGCATGGTGAAGCCCATTGTAGACAGTTTTCATGTCTATGAACACATTTTTGAAGATGCTTTGTCGCTCAGCTGTGATTTCCCCCCTCTACTAATGGCTTTTAATTTCTCTTGGCAGCCCCAGCAGACGGAAAGGCCCTTTATAATGCTCTTTTTCTTGTTTCACCGTGCCTCGTCAGAGCCGTGTGTGTGCGTGTGGCTGAGTATGTGGGCTGCATTTTAAGTGCCTCCATACTGTATTTGGATGGGAAGACTGTGAATACAACCTAATGTTTAAGGATGTATACTTTCCTTTCCACAAAAGTAGACAATATCTTATTGGTATATTATTATTACTATTATTATTATTATTATTATTATTATTATTATTATTTCTTAATACCATTACATTTTGTCATTCAGTAATTTCTTCAAAGTTCTTTGTAAACTGATACATATTATCCTAACATACCAAGGTATGCCTATTTAATATATTGTAGAAGTAATGTTCGTCAAGCTTGGTTTTCAAACTTCCTCGTGGCTTTGAACAATACTGTACTAATGAGAAAGCACATGTACACCTCTATAGCCCTGAGTATACCTCTCTTTCCACTCAAATAACTTCTGGCTCCATAATTGTCATGCTGAACAAACTGGCCGATTCCGAGAGTGTGGATGTCTTGGACTGGTTCATAGGCAATCTGGTGCGCTTATAGCTTGGCACTGAGAGCAGTAACTTGACAAGGATTGGGCCAAGCCATATGTGACCAGTGTCTTATCAATAGAAAGGCACAGGACAGCTTTTCTCCTGTGTGATAGCCCTTTGCCCTTTCTTTGTCCTCTGTGCAGAAAACGTCGAGGTACACCGAGTGGTCCTGCAGGGTCTGAGAGGATAGAATCACTGAGATACCAACGTGTCAAAAAAGTCAAGAAGTTTGCGGTTAACAATAACAACTCCAAGGCCAGAAAGAAAATGGGTGAGACCTCACTCATTTTTGCTTTTATACTAGCAGTATGAAATGGTGATTTAGCTTTTTTAATGAAGAAGAACCCGAGCTGTCACATTGGCCCTTATTCATTAAAGTTGTGTCGAAATGAATGCAAATTTGAGTGGCTGTGATGACGTATGAACGAGTCTGCTTCTAATTCGTGAAACTGTCATATGACAAAAAACAAACACTGTGATTTGAGCACAATCGTTGAATCAGCTTCAACTGCGTGTATCATGCTCCCTCTCACGAGTTCCATATTTACATGTCATATGCATACGACATGAATCAGTTTACATTTATATACATCTAATTTACATGAAACACATCCTAATTTATGCATGTGCTGTGACAGTGAGCTAATAAAAGGAAAGCATTCATCAGGCTTCAGTTATCCAATGTCCGAGGAAAGAAAAAATACACGAAGCTGAGTTTTGGGTGTATCTGTCTGGACAATGAGTTGATAAAGATCCATATCTGTGCTTCTGATTCATATTTACAAATTCGTTGCTGACACTAAACCCTATTATAAACCTATAGTTTAGTGTGAGGTTCCTGTGTGCTCAGGTATGATTATTACCGTTGTTTAATCTTTATTTTTATTACTCATATTACTATACTTGCTATATTAATTGATGATACTGGTTTTGATCATTTTTTTGATAATTGCAAATGAAGCATTTTTCAGGTTGTCCAAATATTATGCTCAAATTGACATGCACCCCGATTAGAATAGGTAAGTGTGTTCATATAGATACACCAAAAATTAAACTCATTTTAGGATCAGATTGGCCATATACAACTTTGATGAATACAAGCTATTAAGGTAATCGTATACTCTAGTCACAATTTATTGAGGGTAGTAGTTGACTTTACAGGTCCTATTCTTGGAACAACATTCACCAGATGCTTTAACAGGGAAACTTGGACACCTGCTCATTCATGTGGTAGCAGCACAGTGCATAAAACCATGCAGATCGTGCAGACAGGAAGTCTATGGTAACTCAAATACCCACATTTTACAACCGTGGTGAGCAGAAACGCATCTCAAAATGCACAACTTGTCAGACCTTGAGGTGGATGGGCTAAACAGCAGAAAACCACATCGGGCTTCACTCTTGTCTGAACAGGAATTTAGGCACAGGCTCTTCGAAACATCAACTAGGTGTGGATGTGGAGACCTTACAGTATGTGGTCTTTATCTGTTGTAGCCCTTCTGCCTTAAGGTTGGGCATGTTGTGCATTCTGAGATGCGTTTCTGCTCAAGACGTTGTAAAGAGTGGTTATTTGAGTTGCCATAGGCTTCCTGTAATCACGACCCGGTCTAGTTATTCTCCACATACCTCTTTCATCAACAATGCATTTTCACCCACAGAATTGGCAACATTCTGTGTAAACTCTAGAGACTCTATGTGCTAATTCCAGCAGTTTCTGAAATACTCAAACCAGTCTGTCTGACACCAAAAACAATTTCCACGATCAAAGTCACAGAGATCACACTGTTTCTCCATTCTGATGTTTGATGTGAATTTTAACTGATGCTCTTAACCTGAGCATGATTTTATGCGTTGCGCTGATGGGCTAATTGGATAATTGGATGAATGAGCAGGGGTGCAGGTGTTAAAGTGGTGACTGTATATTGCCTGATACATTTGACAAGGCACTTTCTATTTTGCAGGCCTCAGTCAAGTAGATTAAATACTTCAGTTGACTGTGTGCAGGCTACAACAGCACAGAGCTGAGGTGTGAGTAGTTAGTATTGAGTTAATGAATGTCCTTCTCCACAGTTTTCCTAATCCATCCTAGAATCAACACAATCTTTATTACTCTCTACATGCTAACCTTTTAAAACTCTTCACAACAAGACCAGAAATTATACTGATAATCATTTCAATGATTAGTATTTGACCTTCACAAATTTAATAAAGCTTCCTTAACCATCTTACTAGACACTCATGCTACTAGTTTCCTGATACTGGAAGACCCAGCCAGTATCTGGCATGTCATCTGATTTTAAGTAACTTCATTGTTCGGATGTGGGGCAGGTATTATGAAAAATGAGTACATTTTATCCTTACTAGTGAAGGTACTAGATGAAGAAAAACAGATCCTGAAAAACATATTACATTTTAAAAGCCACTCAGTTAAATGATTTATATATTCTGTGCTTTATATATTCGCTTTGATTGTGTCCTTACTTGCCCAAACGAGGCCTTTGTATCCTCGAGCTACAATCATTGTCTATGCACGTCTGTAATCTCTCGCAGCACTCTGTGCTGACTCACGTCCCGTTGTCTGGATCCAGGTGTGTCGACTTCTCAGACCCAGCAGCCCCACACCTCTCAGGTCCTCCCACCAGAAGAAGCTCTCTACCTCCGCAAGAAGAAGAGGAAGTTAACCAGACAGGACCCGTATGCCCGCTTCTCTGCCCTGCTGTACCGCCGTCCGCCGCAAGATGACCAGAAAGCCATTCTGGCCAGTATGGACACAGTGGACCCCGACCACGCCACTTTCCTGTGAGGGCCGAGAGAGCAGGCCACACTATTCCCAAAGCCCACTGGTTCTGCACTGAGTTTCCCACCACCCCAGCTGTGCACCATATCTACACCTCATCTTCCCATCCATGCTTTTCTTTTTGTTCTTCTTTTTTTTTTTTTTTAAATCTCTCTTTTCACAAAATAATGCTGGTTGGTAGTGTTCCAAGGTTTTGCTCCAGTGCAAGATTACCTCAAACAGAGAACTAGTGTCATTGGGATGTTTATTTCTCTTCCAAAAAGGCATGTCAGCATTTAGGCTCATGCATGTGGTTTACAGCTCTCATTACTCCTCACATTCCTGCACCTGTTTCATTCTGCCAGTAGTCTTACTCTGTCTCAGCAGAACACAGGGTTCTCATGTGTAGGCCAGATATACCTCAGAGTCACCCGAGACTCATCAGTGCAACACTGCTGGACAGACAAACATTCTGTAACTTCCAAACAGTGGAACATTTGGTGGTGTTTTTTTTATTTTATTTTATTTTATTTTTATTTCTTGTTAGGCATCATTTGTGTTAAACATTTTCAAAAGAAAATTATATTTGTTTTAAGGCAGAATGACTGTTATACTCATAATGGTATTATGTATTAATATTCTTATACCACAGCACTGTTGAATTCTCTAATCTGATTGGTCAGGCGTTGATTAATTTTCTATAACAGCAGCTCTGACAGTAATTCTGGCATAATTAATGGATTTTTAAAAATGCATGTAATCGTTGATATGGTGACGTTTTCTGTAAGGAGAAGTTTATGTAACATTTTGATATAGTTTCCAGTGTCTGTGCTTTATAATCATCAGCGGGAAAGATGGAACTTAAAGTTTTCAGGCTCTGTGCCTTGCAGTTTCTTGGTAGCATGGCAAGCTGCATTTCTTTGTCATATTAAATTCAAGTGAGAAAAAAGAGAGCCTGGTGACTGAATGGCTGTTTCTACCTGTTATATTATAAAGGATGACAGAAACTAACTTGTTTAGGATATTTCACAACATGAAATGTAACTATAAACGGATAAAACTACAACATGTTTGCTGTGCTATAAGAGGAATAGAACACTTTGGGATGTGCTATTATTGGAAAATAATCAACTTTTGTGTGATAAGAGTTACTCTGCTTTGGGCCAGGACACATCATGCCACCCCACTGTGGATTATTTTCCTATAACAGCATGCTCAGTCAGGTTTTATTCCTTACATAATATGCATTGTGTGTGTGTGCAGTGTAGTCTTTATTTCATTCATCTGCTCCACCATGGATTTGGAATGATCAGTATTTCCAGTATTTTTGGGGGACAGTTAAAAAAAATTTTTTCAAATCATTGTTCATGATTTTTTCTTTAGCTGAAGACATCAATACTGTTAAATATTTCGAATTCATCCTGAAAAGGGAACAAAACATTATCCAGAGATGCGCACAGGTTACTTTCCACTATGATCAAAAGCTGCTATGGCCATGTGTGCACATTTTTCTGGGTTGGTCTTTTCTGTAAATAAGTCTTTTGCATTGGAGCAAAATCTTGGTAATCACTGTGATGTATCGTTTTAAGTTGACACTAACTTAGTCTGGATTTTGTGAGCTCCTGTTAAAAAAAAATACAACAACCATAAAATAATAAGCAACATAATAAAAATACTACAGTCTCCTTAATCAATAAAATTCTTAAGTATAATGTACTGTGAGAAGGGTAGGATTTTGTGCCATAATTAGACTGTAGTATTTTTTCAACTGCAACCCCCCCCCCCTCCCCCAATCCAAAAAAAGACATTTTTAGGCCTGAGTAGGGCTCTTGAATGCTTGGCTCTGTTTAGTCGTCTCGTTCTCATTTTTCTTTCTTTTTTTGTGGATTATTTCAAATGGAAACCTACTGCCTTTGTGGGCCATTTTTGTAGCCTTTTATTTTGAGGTTTATCCTGGCTGAAAAGTATAAGCAGCACCCCAGCTCCTGTCTCTATCCTCTGGAAAGACATTATGGGAAATGCCTATGAGAAGACCAGGCTTTCCCATGCGGCCAAAGTTTTTTTTATTGTGTATCTATCATCCAAGGGTGCTTCTTTTCTACTGGTTAATATGTATTCTCACTGTCAGGACAAACATATCTGGGCTCATGTATGTTCGCTTTGGTGGCCAGTCATTCAATGGGGATGTTGCTGGTGGTGGTCAGCGATGGTGCTCTACCTGTTTCAAATCAATTTGTCCCTGCTAAAAAAGCTCACAAGGGCGTAGGTTGGCTAAAGTTAGCATCAGTTATCGTAATAGGGACTCCAAATTTAAGCTAAGTTGATATTTTGCGAATTGTTTTGCAAATTGATTGTGTTGGTTCACGATCAAGCCAATCCCAAAGGCTAATCAGTACAATACAGGCGTGTTCAACAGCCTATTTTGGGTGCTATCAAACTTTGGGTGTCTTCGGACTGTAATCACTTGAAATCGCTTAATTTCTCTAAGTTGATCTTCCAGCAGATGTGGCTGCTGCTTGTCATTTTAACACCGCAGTATTTAACGTTTTAGGATTTCAACATCATCCAAGCGTTGGATCAAACTTTCAATGTTTGCCTAGGCATCTTGACGGTCAATATCTACTGTCCATCAAAATGCTGTTTTTTTGTTGTTTTTTTAGAATTAAAAAATTTCCTCATTCAAACTTGACTTACATCTGGGTGCTGAATGTGATCACCAATTTGCATTTATGATTTTAGCTACATTGACAACAGGCTGGGGTGTACCTCAGGCAAGTAAAGGCACTTCCTGTTGGCACGGCTATGAGGATTTAGTTTTATTTTGTCATGACTGCACTTTCATATAAAAAAAATATATAAAAATGAAAAGAAAACATAGAGGAATACCTTTGATGTATTCTATGCTTATGTGAGACCAGCGCATTACAAGTGTACCTGTGTAACCATTTTTTATTCTTTTATTTCACCTTGGTTAGGGGACTGATTGTGAGCTAGTAATACATCATTTGGAGCTTTTAGATAAACTGCACTGAGCTTCACACTTTTAATTTGGCTTTGCGATTCTTTGCGGTTCAGGTCACACCACTTCTTATGTTCTGTGAATTTTTTTTCGGTCTTTGCAATGAACATTTTCGCGTTTTAATCTCTGTACCTGTTGTTCCATTTGTAATTTAAATAAATGTCTGATTAGATGACAATTACCCATGAAACACATGACGACACACCTTTAGGTAGATCCTCACAATAGGTAGCTCATTTCGAAGATGTGCTCCTCAAGTATTTACAAGACATTTAACTGGGCAATTTTTTTTCTGGTAAACTATGGTGCTTTGTAAAAGATATAGAACTATTTAATTAACTAAATACTGTTTCTTTCTTTTTTCAAAAGAGTGATATAAAAAAGGAATATCCAAAATGCTAGGAATGTACTGTAATATGTCAAAATACTGTATATAATAGCATATATTGCACAATGTATGATAAAATTTGAGTAATTTTGAATAAATTGGACAATATATGCACGCAACTAAATATATTCATAAAACATAATCCCATTCATTTTCTAACAATGTGTTTGTATATTATTTTTCATGAGGCTTTCGTCACTTTAAAGCATCCTTAAGCGTTAAATACAAAACACAAAAGAAAAAGCATTTCCACTGACCCTGCATTTGAAGAGTTTGTCAGCTTTTTTTTGTTGGCAGTCATCTGAATCATTATAAGCATTCAAGTGGAAAGGCAGGATTTATTCTTTTTTTTTTCTGTGAAACTATTGCCCAAACCTAAACTGAACAGTATCTTCTGTAGCACCATCAAGTTGTATTTCTGCTTGTTGTGTAATTAGGCTGTGGCAGGGCAACGCAGATCCTCCAGGAGTTTGTAGGTTCTTGAGAGGTCTAATAAATGCTGAATTAACATTGGCTCATAAACAGTGCAAAAGAAGATTTGTAATAAAAAAAAAGAAATAAGGCTTTTAAGAGCATGATCGAGTGCACACTTGGGCTCATTCAGTAGCATTGTAGCTGTCATCGCGTGACAATGACACTGACAAGCTTGACCTTATATAACTCATTGACTTTTTTTATTGCATTGCATTTATTTTATATAGAATTTCTATCTGTCCACAGAACAAGCATTCTATTACTTTATTGTGACGATTTATTTCAAGAAAAACATTTTCCATTCCAATCCATAATTTGCGTTTGCATAATATTGAATAAAACACCCATCTTAGTAAAGCTTGAGTCTTTGTTTTAATTGAACACAAATCATTTTCACTTTTTTCTTGTCATTATTTTTTTTAATCCATGTGTGATGTCATGTTCATAGCTCTAAAATGTTTTTTTTTTTTTTTTGTGGAAGATTTGATTGTTTCATCTCGGAGAATATTTACTCATTTTAGATCTGTTTTGTCACTTTTACTGGATGTATATTCATTTGTCTCATTTAGGTCTACACTTGGAAATCCTTGTTCTAAGGATCACTGAGCTAATATCCCCTCTGTAAGGCTTCATGAATGAAATCTACAAGAATATATGCATATGGTAAATGTACATTTCTCTACCGAGCTTAAATGTTTAGTGGTGATTTTTGTTTATTATTATCTTTATTTTTATTGACTGATGCTTAGCTCACTGGACAAGGTCTTGGCACTTTCTCTGTTATCTTGTAGCAGATTTAAAAAAAAAAAAAATGTATATAAATGATTACAGACATATTTAGCATGATCTTTCGGTTTTGTTCAATGCTATTATCCAGAGCAGATTTGTTTCAGAATGAGTGCACATGAGATGATTTTCCAGAATGAAGTAGATTCTTTATTAATTACTTTCTTTCTTTTTCATATCACCTATAAGCGATGAAGAGATGTTGTGATGACAGGGAAAAACATGCCAACAATACCTGTTATCAGTCTGCCATTAGATCATTTAACATAACAACTAGACCAAAAAACATTGACTTAATTTGAAATAAATACAACAGATTAGCAAGATTTTGTTGAACTTCAAAAGATTTCAATTCAAATTTTGGCATCAGAAATGTGATTGGAAATCGCAATATTGTCATAGGCGACAGCATTGTGATCTAAAACTGGGTGTTATAATGTGATCTACAATTGAAGGCAAAAGCTGAACCTAATGATTTTATTCAGAACAGTTCTGCTGTTTGGCTTTATTGTTTGTAGTGAGTGAGTACACTATTAAAAATAAAGGTACCAAACTCTACTTTTCCTTGTTGTTGGAGTGTGTACCATCAAGAGAATATCTTTTATAACTTCAGTATGCATCTTTTACCTAGGAAGGTAAATATATAGTGTACCTTTAAAAATGACATGGGCCACTGATATACCTTTAAAGCATTACTCTGAAAGATAATTCAATCTAAACAACATGAAGGGAAACAATACATACTAAAGTTAGAAATGATGATCCTTTGATGATATCACTCCAGTGACAATTTGGTACCTTTATTTCTGAGTCTGTAAATATACTTATTTTAACTTCACGAAAGGTTTCAGTACCCCCTGGTGTGCTTAAAATGTAAAAGATTTCTATTACGTCCGAGTAAAAATGGAACTGCTCAGTACTTGGCGAGTTTTTTGTAAACACAAATTTGCAGAATGCATGCTTAAACATTGACCTCCTAAAGAACATCAGGGATTCAAACAATGACCATGCTGCTTACTTTTCGCGGATAAGGGGTGAGGGTCCGGTATCAGCACAATATGGCACATGGGGGAATACGGGATGTCAGGCTTCATTTGGCACGCCGTGTGCTCGCAGGAAATACATAGAAATGATCAGGAATGTCAGCTGACCGCAGATACACACGAGACAATAGAACTTTTCACAAGTTGTAAATAAAGACTACATATCTTGCAATATATTTTTGTACATGAGAAATTGCTGCACACTGTGGATATTGTTAGATGAATGACAAAAAGAATCATTTTATGGTCTGTATATTGAACAATGTGAATAATAAGCTTACAAATCAGATTTAAGTGTTATGAGAGCAAAATGATTAAAGTATATTCAAAATAGAAGAATTTACAAACCAAAGGGGATAATGCTGTCTAGTTGTGGGGTAGGCGGTTCTTTTGCTTGTAGTACATAGCATTTTATTCATTACGTCTTTATACACAGCTCTGCATCTAGGAATATATAACATGTTGAGAGGTAAAACGATTGGAAAAGTGCACAAATACTGATATAACAGCTAGAATAACATTGTACTTCATCAGAAAACTCCAGAATTGTGATTGTTTTAATTTCTCCTGTAGGCCTTATTTGACAAAATATTATATTTATTTTCATACCATCAATGCCCTTTACATTAAAACTTTTAACTGTGAAAAAGCCTTCGGATCTGCTGTTTGCATTGCGATATCAGATCACACATCATTTGAGCCTGTTTTTTCCTTTATGTTTTTTTTCTTATTTAATTTTTTTTGTATTTATCACAAACACAGCCGCAATGCATTATTGTCCCATAATGCCGTTTAAGTTGGTGATGTGTCTGCATAGGCTTACTGCCTCATTGACTTTAATGGTATTTGATTGACAGGAGGGCACACATCCAATATGTATAGCAGCACAGTGTAAGATATGTGTAATCTGTATTCTTCTAGTAAGCAGACTATACAAGTAGAGATATTTTGGCAGTGTACTGTATGTATAAAGGACAGATATTTATAGCTACAAATGAAAAGAAAACTGGATGATCTAACTTTTGTAAAAGGTCAAAGAAAGTGTGATCCAACTTTGATGTCCTGTTTATGAAAAAAATTATGTTTTCTTCTGTCGTGGCGGTAGCGAAAGTGTGGTTATTAGCGATACGACAGATGTAACAAACTGCTTTTGTAGTATACCTGTAGATACTCTTACAGTCTAAGTAACATTTTATAGAAACATCAGTGTGGGGTGTATCCATTCGCCATCCCATTGACCACATTATGACTTGGTGCTATTTATGATCCATTTTGTGGTCTAGACAGGAGATGACTTTGGCGCAAACGTTACAACGTCACATTTCACACATGTTCAGACTAATGTGAAGACCTAGCTGAGTATTTGTTAATATTTTGATGCAACAAAAAGTTTATCACTGTTAATTGTATTAATGCAGTGTTAGCAAAGACATGTACCAAGTAAAGAAATAAGATGTGATGCTTACAAAATGCTGTAAACAAACTCTTGTCAGAACAAATGGTCTGAATTAAATTAAGAAAAAATAAATAAAGACGTTATGAGAATACATAGCATGTACATTGCAAATTTTACACAAGGAAGGAAGGATTTGTAGCAAATGAAGGAAGGAAGGAAGGAAGAATTTGTCAGAAAGGAAGAAGGATTTGTAACAACAGGAAGGAAGGAAGGAATAATTTATAACAACTGGAAGGAGGGAAGGAAAGATTTGTAACAACTGCTCCTGCCATTGTCCAGATCACTTTTCAGCTCTTCATATCCACTCTCTCTGCTTACACTTTGATTTCCATGTCTTCAAGTTTTTACTGCTCATGAATTCATTTAACTGAAACTGACATTTCTGTAGACTAAGGACAATGATGAATGTTAAAATTCATCTTCAAGTCTAATTGCCATACATGAAAATTTTAGTATGTTATTAACATGAAAAATATTTCAAAAGATGACTAAAAGTACATTTTAAACGTTTCATACAAAAGTACACATATACATACTTATGATACACCTTGTCTAAAACATCACAGTACATGCTGTCTTGTCCATGCTTAGTTATTTTGAAGTAATGAGTTTATTTACTTATTGTTTAACTAGTTAACTGTAAACTTAATGATAAAATATTTTTGTCTGAATATATTAGAATACAGAAGTAAATCATAAATATAATGTTTTTTAAAAAATGGTGGCAAGCCTGATTGTAAAAGACTTCATAGTATTTTACTATCTTTGAGTTGCATATTGTCAGTTATATCATCCATTCATTCTGTACCGACACAACCACTAGTTAAGCCAAAGGGCCATTCCTTCAGCCACTGTGTCTTTATGGTGTCTATAGAGCTTCAGTTGGTTAGTAAAGACTCAGTGTTAAAGAAGGCAAAGGTGTTTTCTTAAAACTAGCTTGTGTATTCATTATTCATCTATGTGATTTCAGTAGTAGCCTGGGCCATTCAGGTCTGTAGGAATGTGGTTCAGAAATAAGTGATTCTGCAATTCACAACTGTATGGATGTGATTCAGAATTCAGCGATTCAGGACTGTAGAAATGTGATTCAGAATTCAGCGATTCAGGACTATAAGGATGTGATTCAGAATTCAGCAGTTCAGAACTGTAGGAATGTGATCCAGAATTCAACGATTCAGGACTGTAGGGATGCGATTCTGAATTCAGCAATTCAGAACTGTAAGAATGTGATTCAGAATTCAGCTATTCAGGACTATAAGGATGTGATTCAGAATTAAGCGGTTCAGAACTGTAGGAATGTGATTAAGAATGCAGCAATTCAGGACTGTAGGAATGTGAATCAGAATTCAACGATTCAGGACTGTAGGGATATGATTCAGTACTGTATGGACGTGATTCAGAATTCAGTGATTCAGGACTGTAGGAACATGATTTAGAATTAAGCGATTCAGGACTAGGAACGTGATTCAGAATGCAGCGATTCAGGACTGTAGGAACGTGATTCAGAATACAGCAATTCAGGTCTGTAGGAACGTGATTTAGAATTCAGCGATTCAGGACTGTAGGAACATGATTGAGAATGCAACGATTCAGGACTGTGGGAATGTGATTCAGAATGCAGCGATTCAGGACTGTGGGAAAGTGATTTGGGATCCAGTACTGGGAATGTCTCTCGGTTCAGGCGTATTGACCTATGATTTAATACCATGCATGCCATTTGGAAAACAAAGAGCTCTTACATCTGAAATACTGAGTTGGCCTTTATTTCACATGCTCTGTGCTGGGTAATAGCTCATTGGGTTGCCATGTTCAGATGCTACAGTGTTATGTAACCTTTACTCTGCTTCAGAAATGTTTTGTATTTTGATATAATAAAAGAATGAAAACTAATGCTTACATGTTTGCGCTTCTCTTGCTTTAAACACAGAAATCACAGATCACTCTGCAAATTACTGCACAAAAATAGGTTACTTCCTATAGTTTTGAGAAAGTAATTTAATCATAATAATTTCATTTCCTACAAACAAGAAGAACGGATGATACACACAGGCAAACTTTTGCACCAACCTAAGCTAATATTTCCCTAAATGCCCAGAAGGGTGAACTAAATTAGGAAGATTGTCTTTATTACCTGTATGTTCCCTTTACTCTCATTAATCATGTAAAAATTGGCCTCTTAGTCCTGAAACACCTAGCAGCTACATAGCAAACTACAGCAGTGGTTCACAAGGTGGGGCTTGATGCCCACCAGGGGCATGCCACATATAGCCAGAGCGATGCATGATTTGTGAAGATACCTTTCAAGTACTTTCAACTACTATCAATATAGCTGTTACATAGATTATATTTCACTTTATAAGAATAATTGGCCACCACGTGAATAGATTTCTGTGTTGCATTGGTGGGGCATTGGTCATTTCCTAATCTATTCCTAATCCTAATTCCTTTAGCTCTAACGGCTAAAATATAAAAGTACAAATTTGAACATAAATGGATTTAATATTTGAAAAGTTATAGCTCAGTTTCAGTAACTACTTTATCCTGGTCAGGGTCACGATGGTTCCAGAACCAGTCCCGGGAATACTGGGTGAGATAAGGGAAAACACCCTGGATGGGATGCCCATCCATTGCCAGTCCATGGACACACACCCACACACACATCTAAGGGTAACTTAGTGTAGCCAGGCCACCTACCTACATGTTTTGGGGAGACAGGAGGAAACCAGAGAACCCAAAGGAAGGGTCGCATGGGGAGATCATGGGACAGCACAGACAGTAACCTGAGCTGGAACTTGGGAGGTTATGAAGTGGCAACTTTACCTTATACGCCAATGTGCAACCCAAGTTGAATTGATACATTATATATATTGAACACAGAAAGGTCCTCATCTGCAGTGGGTTTAGAACCAGGAACCAGGGAGTAGCATTGTAGCTGCTAAGTGCTGGTAGAAAGGAAACAGTTTCTGAAATATTGCTAATTCTACATTATATACAAGTTATTTGTAACACAACAACACACAAGAGTAAGGCAATTGGAAAATCTCAAACATATACTATTGACTAATTCAGACAAGTGATAAGGAGGTGGAAAATTTGTTACTGACTAGTAAAGATGGTCTAACAGTTTGACCAGCAAGGCCTGTGTCCCAAGCTGGATTTATCAGTAGGATTAATAGACAAAAATATATCCTTATTAAGATTAACATTAATATAAATGGGGACTCCATTCCCCAGTCCACAGACATGTGTAGTAGGCTGTCTGGCATTTCAAATGGTCTGTAATGTGTGTGTGTGTGTGTGTGTGATTATGCCCTGCAATGAGTTGGCACCCCATCCAGGGTGTTCCCTGCCTTGTGCCCCAAGATCCCTGGGATAGGCTCCAGGCTCCCCAGTGAACCTGTGTAAGATAAGCAGTATGGAAAATGTCAATGATAGCTCATATATTAATGTTAAAGTATTAAATATAGCTGGCCTAGCTTAGTCTATTTTATCAATTGATCATTTATCATATGGAAAAGTATGATGCAATTTTTTTAATGCAAACTTGAAAGAAATGTATATTTTAATGCAAACTTGAAAGAATGTAATGTTCTGTAGAAATGTTCTCACATTTTGTAGTATAAATTAAATTAAATCACCTGTTACAGTCGTGTTTATGCTGCCTAGCAGTGTGCATTCCCGAGCTACCTGGTTTCACACTAACTCCGTTCAGTCATGTTTACAAGTAAGAGCTTCGGAAACTGTTTTAATGCCTGAACTGCGTACATGATGTCCATTTCTACAACAGATGAACATTTAGAAGATGTCACAAAAGAATAGGACTCATATATATATACCATTAGTTATGCATCTGAAAGTAAATGTTTACTAATTACGACTTGTGGGGAAACAAGAGAATCTTAGAAGCACGTGAATGTAGCTTGAGTGACCGTTAAAATTTAAACGAAACTTTTAAACGTATATCCGAGTCCTCAGTTTTGTTTGTATAGAAATATATTAGTATATATTTAGTATATTAGTATATAATATATATATATATTTGCTTACTTAAGAGTTGGGGTTTCAAATGTGCTTATAAATTCACGACTTCCTCAACAAAGTAAGACATTTCCTGCGTGCTATATTTTTCTAGGTAATGAACACCATTTTGCGTGAAACAGTTAGCAAACTGAACTAACTTTAAGCATTTTATCCTAAAGGGGAAACTCTCTCTCTCTCTGTTACTGCTTACAAATGGATGTACTGAATATATATATATATATGTTTTTTATTTTCAGCCTGGGGCTGAAAATAATATTTGAAATGACCAAACTTGAACACGTCATTATTGTTTTTAGGGGAACAAGACAGGACAAACTTCTCATGACTGGAAATGCTAACCGCGGGTGTATAATCAGGTACAACTGCGAATAAATCATTTATAAGCTATATATACATTTTTTAAAAAATGTTTTATTATTACTTTTTGTGAAAAGCAATTAGTGTCAATTGATATCCCATTGTACTCAGAATGCCCTGAGCGTTAATCTGTGTAATATAAATATAAAGGAGTGTAGGGGATTAAAAAAAGAGAAAGAAATAAAAGTCATTTTTGTGTAGCCAATCATAGTCATGCCAGATGAAGAAAATAGTTAATTGTTCCGAGTATAAATATCTTGACTGGGTTGATTTAGGCTACACGAGGTGCACACTGCAGATACAGATGAACGTGATTTTTACAGCCATCTGAGCCTGTTTAATCTCTCTTGGCCGTGACGTCACGGCGGCCGCGCGCACTGCATATCTGTGCGCGTTCACGATTTGAACGCTGGCCGATAAGTCTCCCGTTGCGAGGTGGCGGCGGTGCGCGTGGCTGCGTGCGTGCGCGCTGTCCCCAAGATCACTCTGTGTTCCGGTTTATTCTGGGTTTGTAGATGAACGGAAAAGTGCACGTTGATGAAACATCTAGCGGAGCACGTGGTTAGTTTTGAAGTTAATTCTCGGCTGTGTGTGTATGTATACACAGACCACAACAGGGCAACACAAACAGCTGCTCGGTCGCTTGGTTGTAGCTAAACACAAAGCTAGCTTGGCCACCAGCACCACCATTCCGCAGCATGACCTCCTTCGCCGAGACGAACCGAGCTTGTTTCAGGGGTTTTAACATCTTCGCTGGCTATGAGACTCTGTGGAGCCGGATTTCTCCTCTGGGTTTCTGCTAAGCCACTGTGACACCTAGATCTGCAATCTGTAAGACGCAGGTAAGCAGCGACCTCATTAAGCTCTGCGTGTCCTCCCCGGTTCCTCTGATGAGTTCACTGTTTGTTTGTTTGTTTGTTTGTTTGTACACAGTTGATTCCAACTAGTGCTTCGGAACAGGTTGGTTTGTACTGGTGCAGATTATTTAGATCATTTAGATCAGAACCTTGGATAGAATGTAGCCTAGTGCTGTTGGATGCATTGCTTTCTGTGCAGGGGAAAAAAAAAAAGCATGCTGTGATCTCAAGATTATCAACAGTTGTGTTTTTTTATTATTCTCCAAATCCACATCATAGCCATTAAAATGTATGTCTTATTCATTTACAAGTGTATAGTTGATTATACAAACTGTTTAGACTTGTGCTTTTTTCATTTAGGCTACATACATACATACATACATTTACATTTATTCATTTAGCAGACACTTTTATCCAGAGTGACTTACAAATAATGAAATACAAGCAAAGTGATGTATCAAGTGGAGAACAATACAAGTAGTGCTACCATGCAAGTTTTATAATTGAGCTACACTGTAGGTTTAACTGGTGCTGCTGGTTAAATTGTCTTTAGAGATGCACTGATCCCATTTTCCAACACAATACCCATATTAGGGCTCTGGATACGTGATACTGAGCCCATACAGGATGTGATATGAGCTTGCTTTATGACAATTTGTGTCATATTCATGATCTGTGTCGTGCCAGTCAACATCACAAGTGCTGGTGTGCTGAAAAGGTCACATCTAATCAATCAGTCATCATCCAATCCAGCGTTTAATGCCAGTGCTTATCTTGATTAAAGATATTCAGTATTGGATCAGTACTTTGTAATAGTCAAGTATCTTCAGAGAATCCATCAGTTATAGCTAGCGTCATGTGCCAACTATACAGCCTTTGAAATGCATGTCTACCTTTAATTTAGAAGTGGGTGGGTGGTAATTCAAACTACTTAATTTTCTTTAAGATAAGGATATGTACTGATATCATTTAATTACATACTTTCATGTAAGCTAGTTTTTAACTGGTGGAGCCAGTTTTAGGCATGTACTGATCCCACTTTTCAGTACGATATACATATCAAACTTCTGGATATGTGCACTGATTTTTAATTTTTTTAACAGCTGTGCTGACTCTCAGAAAGATTCAGGTTTGACCTGAGCGATTAAGCCAATTTGTGTAGGAACAACACAAGGCTTGCCTTGAAATATGTCCATAGATAAGCTCAAAAAAGTCAGATCTTATTAGGTGGCTGTGGCTTAGGTGGTAGAGCGGGTTGTCCGGGAATCACGGGGTTGGCGGTCCCCGGCCCTCATGCCAGAGTGTCCTCAGGAAAGACGTTGAACCCCAAGTTGCTCCCGATGGCAGGCTAGTGCCTTGCATTGCAGCTCTGCTGTCGTTGGTGTGTGAGTGTGTGTGACTGAGTGAATGAGAAACGGTGTAAAACGCTTTGTAGAACCTCCAAGGTTAAAAGGCGCTATTTAAGTGCAGACCACTTACCATTAGATAGCCATCCTGTCCAGTTGAGTTTAATCCCAGTCGTGAGTTGAGGTTGGTGATCTTTGAACACATAATGTGATGTGCCACTGTGACCAAAGACAGCCAATGACAAAATTCTGGAAGGAATTTTTTTGATTAAATCCTGGTGTGATAGCAAAGCTGTGACACTCGTCTAAGAGCCACTAGTAGGTTAAAGGTGCAGGATGGGGCGAAACTCATGGGGCGACTACAAATATGGTAGTGGCAATGGACAAACATGAATGAAACATGTTAAGGGAGAGAAAAATATCTTTATAACCGCAAACTCACTTTGAAGAATGTTTCTGCTTATGTCCCATTTTGTGCTTTACGCCGTTTTCTGATTCCCGCTGATTGACTTGTGCAGAATATAGTCATTTCCTTTAATTGCACATTTTGTTAAAAAATGATATTCGGATCATCTCGTACAGTGTGACAAGTAGTAATCTTAAAGCACCGCTGTAAACGCACAGTCTGGATCTGGCTTAAAGTCTGCATGTCTGTAATTAACACGCAGGCGATGGTTTCACATGCACCCAATAAGTAATATAGTACCTTTTTTAAACCAGCACTCAGCGCTTCCAGCTCATCTTCTCTCCTTTTAATATTGGAGCACTTTATGGGCTCGCATCAATATTTCACAGCAGGGAGCTAAACTGGTGATGCGTAATGAAAACATTCCTGCACTTCAGAAATCGTCATACAAACCTGGATTGCTCTGAAATTTGCTCTGGTTTCCACAGATCTGTGCTTTGACACGTTCTGAACGTGTAACGAATACATAAGGTGGTACGTTGTAGGCATGCACCGACATGGACTTTCTAATCCTGTAATAATTACTGATTATTAACACCATATCTGAAACAATAGCAATAACTGGAAATTGGACTGTTTATTTTTTTTCGTTTGAAAACCAGTTCCGAGTATAAGCCATGGGGAATGCAAGCTAAAACTCTGAATATGTGTCTGATTAATTTTATATTGCCTGAATTGGCAAAGTAATAACTTAGAATCTTTACAATCAACAATTACAAAGCATACAAATCCAACAGGAAGCTTAAGTTGAAAAAACACTTCTCTTTCTCTTATCAATGCCGTCACCACCTGGAAATGTAATCGTAATGATATGGACAGGAAATTTTGCTAGGTTGAGTGTAACAGGTTGGTAAAGAGCCACACTATGCCAATACTTGAACTTCTGTGCAGTGCATGAATATAAAAAGCAATGAGCCCCGAGCTAAACTAATTCATTATATGTCAGCTGATAGGGAGTGCAACCCACAGGTTACTGTTGATTCACAGTCACATTTAATGTGTTCGGTTGGTATGCTGACTCGAAGAACCTGCTGTATATTTGGTCAGTACTGTAGAGGAAATCTTATTAAGTTCTCACATTATTGATTTTATATCTATCTATCTATCTATCTATCTATCTATATATATATATATATATATATATATATATATATATATATATATATATATATATAAAGAAAACACACTTCTTGTCACATAGATACAATAAAATTTATTTTTTTTTGTTATATATAAATCAAGCAAAAAGCACTCTAATCAAAGAAAAGTGTAGAAAATAAAAACAAAATTAAAGAGTACAATCAACTAAACAATATGACTGAAACTCATGTTATTGCTGTAATGGCAGTGCTTGTTTACGTTTTGTGCCTGTTTTTTATAATTATTCTTAATTCTAACATCAATATGGATATGACTGATCCAAGTATCGGTAATACTGCTAACCTATATTTGGAGCAGCAGATATTAATACATGTTTGATTTATGACTTGTGTGTTGGGCCATGTTGACTTGTATGTAGATAATCTGAGAGAAGTACTTTTTGCCCCTCTGTTCTCCAAAATATCTCCATCCACATGATATGACCTGCACATTATAAACTGTTAGGCAAAATTTCTCAAGGATAACATTAAGATCTTGCATATTGAGTGGTAGAGAAGAGAAATGCAGAAATGTTCTCTTCAGCCATAACAATTTCTGATAATCTTTGGGTCTTATCCAAAATCTCTTTTCGCAGCACGGTTTGTACTGCCAGAGCAGTGGGTTCAGGAGCAGTAGCCTACAGCACAGATCATATTCTGGCACTTCCGCACAAGAAAAAAAAAAAAAGCAAAATTAAGCTGCAAACATGTTAGCTAATTAGAAATTACAGACCACAAAGAAGTAACACCCGTGTCAGAGACCATGATTCCTAGCACATTGATAACACACCCAAAACTGCAACGGGAATGCAGAGGGGACGTCAGCCTTTGCAAAAATGTAATTTGCCATCCATGTGAAAACAAGTTTTCAGTTTTAAAAACAGAAGTTTTATATTGATCCAAAACACTGTGTTTGTGTACATGAGGCAAAAAGGCAGAGGAAAGCATCATTTTCAAAAATATCCTTAAACGTGTGATTGGGTCATTAAGACGTTTTTGGTTTTCTTCCTGCTTTTTAAGATGTGCGTACTTTGCTTTGGTCATTAATTTATTTCTTTGTTGCGTTGTAGTTAATCATCAGTCTTGTCTTTCATTCAATATAATTCAGGAATTGTTTAATGCCCATGATTGTAACAAAGTTGTTAAATAAACTGATGGTTTAATACAATTAGCCTCACATTATGAGGTGAGTTTTCCTATATTGGCCTCACATGGCTGATCTATTCACTCACTCAGGGATTGTGAATAATTTGATGACTGTTGGCCCCAGCTTAAAATGCATCGTTGCTACATTTAAACCAATAATGTTCAACCAGATTTATAGCATTCAGCGTACAGCTGCTTTCAAAGAAGCAAGCATGGTTGTTTACAAGCCAGAGCTGAACATTTATACAGCTGTAGATTTGTGCGTGTTTTCAGCTGGCCTATTTGCATGTTTTGTTGTTTGCATGTGGAATGCCTTTAGGCCCTAGCATGACCATGAGAAAGATAAACATCTGAACTATCTTGCCTTAGTAATAATGCTTCAAGCTCATGTGCTCGGTTATGTCATAGAGAAAGGGTGAGTTCAGTCAGTTAGAAACAAAGTGTTTAGGTTGGTAGGGAATATGTGCATTGTCGGAGGTTAGAGACTTCATCTTTGTGATCTGGTGAGTCAGTCCTAAGGATATGTAAATTTCTCCTGGTGGCATGATTCAAGATGGGAGTGTGTTTCCACAGCATAGTGTCGGTACTTCCTGTTTATTTTAGTTACTTAACAGAAGGCAAATAAATGTAGTTCACACTCTTACAAAAATTGAAAGTTAGACACAACAATTTTGGTCATAACAATTGCTTTTCTGTGTGTCGTCTTTTTTTTTTTTTTTTTTTTGGTAGTAATACAAAATATAGGATCTGAACAGTTCATGATTTCTGTTGCCTCTGCCATGACCACATTATGCAAAACTTTGAAGAAGGTTTTAACTGAGCACACCAGGTCACATCTTGTCATATATCCCTGAAAAGCTTGTTTTCTGATATACATGTCAGTTTTCTTTTTATAATCATTATAAATCCCACTATCGAATGTGGAAATACATTAAACTACATTTTATATATATATATTTTTAAATGTTCATATCGTAATGGTTTATTTCTATGTTCACAATAAAAAATTTTCTTGATGACTTGCATTTTTTTTTTTAACTGAAATGAAAATTGTTCATTCCGATCCTGAATTAGAAGAATATAACGGAGGAGATTCTCAAAATGTTGATTATTGTTGGATTTACATTAGATTTTATACTGAAAATGGCGCATATATATAGATGGATGGATGGATAGATAGATAGAGTGCCTGGTATTTCCTTGCTTAAACAATCAAGAAATTATATTCCAAGAAATTATATTCCAACAAACAGTTCTGTGAAAATCTTTCATGTGAAATATATATGTTAATTTTAACACCTTGAAAAGACTAGATTTTATTTAGTATACAAATGTATGCGTTTTGAATTGGACAAAGCTTCATTTGCATGAATAAATGTAACTTTTTAAAGAAACATATAGAGCAGTATAGTGAAATCTTACCCCAGAGTTGCCTCCGTTGCAAGTTCAAAGTGTTTAAAGTTTTCAGTTCATGAATAAGCATGGGATCCATTAAAGTAAGCCCACATCTGCAAGTCTGACATTCCTAACAGGTCAATCTGAATTAGTAATGCACGTAAGAGCACAATAACATGATTTTCCACAAGCCCAAGATTCTGTTGTCTGCATACAGATGGCAAAAAAGGGAAAAACCGCTGACTCTGCTACAATGCAGGGGGCATTTATTTATTTTGTTTGCATTGTTTGGATCCACTTGTCCCCTGGTCACTCCAAGGTCACTGCAAATCGCTGAAAAGTTTTTCTGACTGATCACCTAACTGATGAAACATTTCTAGACCTGGGACTCTGCCCCCTCATCCACAGGGCATGTGGTGGGTGTCACTGAATGGTTTGATGAGGTTGGAAATGATGTTGCATATATGTTATGACCTTCTGAATGACAAGATCTCAACCCAGTTGAAGACTTCATTTTGAACGAATAATTTTTTTTAAGCCGTTTAACACGACGCTCTGCACCACCATCATCAAAACACCAACTAAAGCAGTCTCTCTTGGAAGAACAGTGTTTGTTTCGTGTACAGTTCCAGAGACTTATAGAAGCAATTCCAAGGTGTGGTGAAGCTGTTGTGGTGGCAAACACACCTTACTAATATACTATGTTGTGTTTTTTGTTTTGTTCATTTAAGCTACTAAGTAATGTTTTCTTTGGTTGATGTGTCAACATATCCGAGCCTTTCTATAGTACTGGGTGGAAAAAAGCGGCTATATCTGAACACTAAATCTAGTTCATTAGACATGAATGACTAGTACGATACTTATTGGCATTATGAGAATAGCTCCTTGTAAAAAGATTATTTGATGCTTTAACATGAATGCTGAATCACTTTCAGGTTCTCAGCGGAGGAAGAGGAATGATCTGAGATGTATTCACTTAATTGTTTTTTTACTCACAGCCCAGGATATTATTGGTAATATAACCTTACTGGTAATGTTCCAAACCTGTGAATTTGTTTATCCCCTGCTTCTTCTCTCTGCTTGTGCTGCACTCTGTGGAGTCTGCTAGGGATTCGTTCTTAAAGGCTGTGCATTTATTTCATGAAGAATCTTATTCTTTGTGGCCCACACCTCCTCTCATTTCCAGGCTTTTCATTTGTTCTTCTTTAACTTTAGGTTTCCTTCATATTGTTACTTTACTGTGCCAGTGGTTTAGATTCAGAAGGTAGCAGCTGGTTTGGAAGGCATCAGCACATCTTTCCATGTAATCCTCTTAGCTCCTGTTCTCAGTTGAGCACTACTGATGATTTATTGGGAATTGTTAGGTCTCATCTTTCATCAGTCTGCCTGGGTTTTGGGCTTTGACTTGCATTCTGACACGGACACACACACACACACACACACACACACTTAAAAACAAGCTAAATTTTACATATGCTCTTTTCAGGGCCAGGTTCTCTGAATGAAACCGCCTTAAGGTTCTCTACCTAATTTGGTGTATTAAACAAATTGACCTCATAAATCAGCTTTGGTATATTTAGATAATTGCTTAGCAGCGAGCAGGCCTTCAGGATTTGGGCTATGGAATTGCTTTTGGAGGTGCTGCAAGCTGAAGCAGAAGAAGCTGAGCCCTGAGGTGATTTGGGCAGGGCAGATTTATTGCCGGGTATTCAAGTCGGGCCGTTCCATCGCATTGCACTTCATTGCCGCTTAACCAAACAGAAGTGCTATGCAATGGCTGCTCACTCACCTTCAGGCACAGGGTGTGCACTTTGCACTCTGTGTTTCTCCTGCCTTCAAATTCCCTCCCAACACTGTGGGTGCTTCTAATTTCTTATTTGTGCAGCCTCATTTTCTTTCCTTGCATCTTCGCTCCACCCCCTTAGTGAGAGTAGGATGCGGGGATGAGATGTGAGGAGAGAGAACCTGAAGTAAGTCGAACGGAATATCCTCACTCTCTCAAGCGTCACGTCAAAGCGACGTCAATTAATGATGACTGTGCTCAGCTGGATTACTTCACTGCACTTCAGGGATCTGCCGTTATGCTTATTTTGTTGATGTGCCATTATGTTGCTGGAGCTCGGTTAATACCAACATTCTTACTAAAGCAAAATGCACTGATCATATGTGAGAAGTCTGGGTTATTCAACAATGAATTAATGACCAGTACATGAATTATCGCATCTTTTGTGCAGCTTTGCATATCCAAACACACAAGGATCAATTAATCACAATACTCCATTGTAAGCATATTATTATTTAATTATATTTCACACAAAATTCCATCACATCATCAAAGGAGTTTTTGTTTGAGGTTGTGGCAGATGGAAAGGAGGAGGGGAATTTATACGTGTCAGGTTTTTCGACAAGAAACACTTCCAGATTGGTCCCTGTGTATCTTCGCTCCTAGCTCCCCTGGAAGCTTCCTCACTCCTCGCGGTGCAGTCACAGAACTGATACGTCCTTCAAGACGGTTGACTGACGTCGATCGATTTCCAGGTCACGGGCTGGAGGATGGAGGAGTGAGGAAACAAGGAAGCATCAGTTTGAGTATTGAGAAGCGCCCTGCGTGTCATTATCTCTCCGACTGCTTTCTGTTTCGTTACAATTTTCTGATAACTTTGACCTCGTCTTGCTGATGCAGCTTTACCTTGTTTTTGCAGTATCTGTGCTAGATCTGTGATCAAAACATTGCAGGCAGCAGAGAGCTCAGCTTTTTTGTGTGTTATTACTTTGAAGATAAGGAAAAGGAAAAAATGGTTGGGCTGCAGTGTTGTCATCAGCAAAGGTTAAAATGTTTTGTGTGTCACATTATGCATTACCTTCTGTTTGTTTATTTATTAATTAATTAATTTTATTAAACATTGCCCTTGTAAGTGTACAGTTAGAGACAGCATCCCATCTGTTTTCATGCACAAGGCATTCTCTACTGATCATTGATGAACAGTGTACACCGTATCTGATGAATTCAGAGCACATACCGTCTCGCCTACAAAGAGCATTTATGAAAGAGATGTATCTAAAAATGACCTTTGAGTAATAATGTTTGCAACATTCTGATTCACCAAGTTCCCACTTCCCCGCCCTAATCTTTTTACATTTTGTGTTAATATAAAAATGCAGCTCACACAATACCCATAACAATGTCTTACCAGTCCCAGCAGTCTTTGCTCTAGCTTTGGAGGCAGAACATCAAGAGAATTTGAGCTGCTGATGTGACTTGATTGACACAGTTAAATTGGGACGTTACAGTGCGTTCCAAACAAGACAATCCCCTATCCCCCCACCACCTTCAAGCACTTGAAAGTTTGTTTTTGTTTGTTTGTTTGTTTGTTTGTTTGTTTATTTATTTATTTTGTATCTCTCCACGCCAGATGGTGGCACTTTTCCTCCTTTAGGATTTAGATATAGATATAAAGTGCAGTAAAGCAAAATCAGCCAAGTAAATGCATGACATACCATTGATTGAGAAATAAACGCGATGCAGTAGCTTCTTCTCTGACCTTCAGTGGGATGATCCGTTATAAAATGTCTTTCAGACCTTTGTGTGGTGGGAAATAGTGAAATGTGTGGGATGTGTTATCTAGGTATTTTCTCCTGAGATCAGTCTGGACTGAAATCACTGGTGTATTTAGTGTTGCCACACAGCACTGTCGAATTCTCAAATTCGATAGGGTCAGAAGGTGTTGATTTCATTTTCTATAACAGTAACTCTGAGAGTACTGCAGGCTTTAGGGCAAATCACAGGTTTATATCAATGCACTAATTCTGATACGTTATCGTTTCTATAGCAACAACTTGTACGACGGACTCTCCTATTAATAGTGTCTAGCATTAGAATTACTTCATAACTGCAATATTGTAAGTGATCACAGGAACTAAATGTCTCCTGGATGGTTCACAACATTAAATGTAACTGTAAACCTTTTGTAGTGAACAAATCGGCCACATTTAGTTCTGCTAGTAATAAAGCTAGAAAATCAAATACAACATAACTAATAACTGATCTTCAGAAAATTCTAGATTATTTAAAATACAGAATGAAACCGAATGCCTGCCTGGGTTCAGAGTTTCTGCCTCTGTTTTTCAAATGAATCCAAATTTAAATTCATCCATCTGTGAAAAGTTTATGGCTATATCAAAGGGTTTATTGTCTTCTCAACAACCAGTGGTGGTAACACACAAAGCCTGGTGTGACCCCTGACCCAAGGCTCTGAATACTGTGGATGCTTTGAGCACTAATGATGCCTTTGTTATTCCAGTCTGCATGTCCATTAATTACAGGCGCTCTCTCTCCCTCACTACACGCACACAGGGCTGAATTGAACTAAGAATGAAAAGCATTTCTTTTGGCCTCTAGAAGACATTGGCATAAAGAGATGCTTTGGAATTCTCTTTGGTATTCTTTGCACTCAAACAATTCCTGCATTGAGAGAGGTTGGTGGAGAGCGGCCAGAGAATTCCTAGAATATAGCTGTAATGGGAACGCATTGTCAATCTGAAATTTCATTCACGATTCAGTAGGCATTGTGGTGAGTTAAAGCCTGAGTGATTGGGAAGAAGAATCTTTGTACTGTAGACACCTGTAAACAAAGGCTCTGAGATACAGGTCTAAATTTTAATAATGCACAAATGGAAACGGGAAACAAGTCTGTACATGCAAACTACTCTGAGATTAACTAAGCCTCTGGACAGTAGACTTTCACTGAGATGACTGTAAGGTATCGGCTTATGTGGAAAAAATGAGACAGCAAAGGCTTTTTCTTGGCATGCCTCCCATGCAGGTCAAATTTGTGCAATCTCTTTCTGATTGTAGAAGCATGCACTTTGACACCAACAGTGGGAAGGCTTAATAGCAGATCCTGTGATTAGATTTTGGAGTTCTTGGGAACTTTTTTTTTGCATCAGATGGTCTGCTCTTGTGCTGAATTTTCTGAGACGACCAGTCCTGGACAAATTAGCAGTCGTCTGAAATCTGCACCACTTGTAGATGATTTTCCTTACAGTGAAATGATGTATTTCAAATAATTTGGACATCTTTTTAAATCCCTTGCCAGACTCATAGGTATCCACAATGTTTTTTTTCTTAAGGCCTTACAGAACTCTTTAGATCTTTGCATGATGACACCACACGCCTCAATAACAAAAGGAACACCAGATATTAGATATGAGAGGGGTATACATAAGACTGGTTCCACCTGCACTCCCTAAGCAGGTTCTAACCGCCGGCACCCACTCTTGAACACCTGATTCTAATTTTATGGATTTGGAAGGTGTGATTAAATATAGAGGTGTACTTACTTTTTTCCATGTGAGTGGTCTTTTTTTTGGTTAATTTAAATTGTGATTGTGAAAATTACTACAAAATGTTAATTTTGTGTGTCATTTGATAGTGTATCACCTTTATTAATTGGCACGGTTTCAAATGTTTGCTTGTTCAAGAATGCCTAAAAAACCCAACAATTTCCATGATACTTATTTTTTCACATGACTATATGTTTTCCAAAGCCTACATTTTGTGCAATAGACTGCTGTGCATTACTTTTATATATTTAATAATAGTCAGGCATGGATGAATGAATAATTCATTAGCTAGCCCACTGGGCAAACTAACGCTCCAGCAAACATAATCTAATAAACTATGGCAAGGAAGTTAGTTAGTTAAGACACAAATGTATTCTATAAATGTAGCACAATGTGTTCGGGCTATCGGCAAAATGTTACAAAGTCATTAGTGAGCATTTCGGCTATGACCTCTGGCGTTTTCTGTTTATATATTATATTGCACATAAAAGTTAAGTCTGGCGAGTCTTTTTTCCTCAGCATGTTTAACCGCAAGATGTGTTGTGCTTGCAAGAGAGATATATGACCGCTGTACGCTGCACTTATTTTGTTTTCCTTTTTTTTCCTAGCCTCCCAACTAACTATATGTACTATGCTAACATTTTTTCCAGACTATAAAATCTATAAAATCTCATAAGAATGTTTAGTTATTTATTTATTTTTTACTCTACAGGGAATCACGGCAGCACAGTCACTAGACTACACTAATAGAGATTTTGGCAAATAAAATAAAGCCTGTTACATTTAATGTTGATTATTTTACAAAGAAACATACTGATGTTTTTTTTTTCTTTTTTTTTCTTTTCTCTAAGTAGACAGAATTTCAGAAAGGCATGTCTTATGTACTGGAGTGACTCATTGTCCATGAAATACTGTACTATTATTGAGTACTGTGGTAGGCCACATTTTGAAGTATAGCAAGTCTGAATAAAAGTAGCTTAAATAAAGAGTCTCCATAATGTTGATCTAGTCTGAAAGGTTTGTCGTCACTCTCCAGACCTAGAGAAAAATCTGTTTTGATCCTAACATGACTAGTCTGGTTCTCTAAGTGCTGTCCAGAATGGCAAATTTAACCCCTTATTTCACTCATCTTTTGGCAAATTCATTCAGGTCTTAAATAATCCATGGAATCATTCCTATATAAATAAGGTTATGTAAAAATTAAATGTGAAGACCCAAGGTTCCATCTGCAATTTCCACTTTCTGAACTTAAAAAAGAAAAAAGTGCTGCGTGTCATTAAGCTGTCATCTTCCAGTACATTTCTAAAACGGCACCAGCATTATTCACAACAAGCTGAGTGCCTGATCCTCCAGCTGTGGGAAGAAGCAATTTGAGCAGTGACTCATCAGCCAAGAATCTTCTCCTCTCCTGACAGCTATTGCTTAATATTCTCCTTGTTGATTCTAATTTGACCGAAATGCAAATGGAGGATACGCAGAGCTGCTTTCTCTCCGGCCCATATGTTATGACTCAGCATTTGAGAAAACTGTCAGAGTAAAGGCTGATGTTCGATGTGAAGATGATGATGATGATGATGATGATGATGATGAATTGACCAAGACCAATTGTCTTTCGCCAAGACGTTAAGCATTCTCAGATTCAAATTATACTGTATAAATGGACAGCTCATTGTATGCATGATTGCCACCTATTTATTGACTTGAAAGCATCATATTCTTTGTGCTGCAGGAATTTAGTCCTCTCGTCCTGTTTATTGCATCTGAACTTCTGCAGACTTGCACATTTTTGTCCGTTGTACCCATCTATATATGCATGGCGGTTTGGGAAAACCCATTGGATGTCGCAAACAGCCAAAAATGACGGGAGTTAATCCTGCCAGTAATATACTGTGACATGTCTAATTTGAGAAATATAACTATTTTAAGAAAACTCTATGTATTTAGGCAAACCTTGCCTTGGTGTCTGCCTCCAAAAATAATATTGACTAAGGATCAGCCAGGTTAAAAAAAACCACCCCAGTGAAAAGTCACTCTGCCTAAGGCTGTCTAAAACCTTGCTAGCAAATGTAATTTTTCTAACGATTTGATCTAGTTGCTGCCATAGCGAAACAGACATAAGCCTAATCAATTCAGTTTGTAATCGGATTCCGTCGGTCAAAGTGTCTGAAAATTTGCTCTGCCATCACATCATCAAAACAGAGAAAAGCACTTGCATGCACCATATAGACGACAGCATGCATAGTTTTTAAATGTTGTTTTAACCAACCTACTAAAAAGTGATTAAGCCAAAAGAACAGAAGTGAGTGAAAGAATCAACGATTATATTAGCACCGATGTTAGCGTGAACATATAATAACTGACATGACCAGTTTGGATGGGATTAAAATCACAGAGAAGCTCTGGTAATTATCACATTACCCCACCTCCCCATATAAAACTAGTCCTATCCAAATAGCCTTAAGTGATTCTGATTTTTGGATGTGTTAACAGTTTGTAATCTTTGGATAAATGTGGCTGCTGACAGTCTCACAGGGCTTGTCTTGGAGTATGATGAATTGTACAACAACTTAAAAAAACAACATTTGGCAGAGCACCATTGAACAATTCAGCAACCTTAATAGTGGGTCTTTCATCAATCGCTGTCAATACCTAGCATAGGCTTGTAGCCTACAGTATTGCTAATTAGGCTATAGCTCATGTGGCTAATTGCTGGACAATTGCAGGTCTGTTGTGTAACCCACTAGCCTGTTTATAGATTTTTTTTCTCTCTTTTGATTTTGATGTATTAGCCTTCTTGGTACCGGTGTCCTGCTATTGAAAAAATACCATGTTTCAGTTCTTGGAATTTTTCAAGGCTACCCATTCAAAATTGTGTGGCTCCATTAACGATGCTTTCCCTTTTCAAACTCCCCTTCACTTGAAGTGCTGGCAATAGCCAAGTTTCCATCCACTTTTTTCTGTTATTTCTGTTATTGAAAAAGTGAAGGCACATAAGACATTTGCTGTCTCCTGCGTGTTTCCATCCAATTGGCCTTTAACTCTCAACATGGTGTGCATGATGTTATCCTTTAAAAAAAATTGTCGCAAAAGAAATCTGTCCTTGAGCCGTTTCTATACGTAATTTTGTGTATATCGTGAATTGTTTACCTTTTGTGTCCTGCATGTCCTCAAATCTTTGTAAGATGGTGAAAGTATTGAGACAATTAAATGAAATTGACCAGCTTTCATTTTAATTTCACAAATAATTGCAGTTATCGGGAGAATTCCTGGTGGGGCCGCTCATAAATTGGGCTTATAAAATAAGCACGTTACATTCTTGCGTGACCAATAACTAAAGTAATGAACTACACTACATTTGGATTTAAAGCAGCAGTTACTTATGCATTAAAATGTGCTGTTTTCTCATGTCACGTTAAGTGCGTGTACTCTGGTCGTTACCATTGAGATATAAACAAACCATCATCACACGCAGTGGTGCGAGGTAGCTGCCAAAAAAGTATATTTCTTAATGAAATACTTCACATTTGTTTAAATGCAAACATACGTTTATTTCACAATATTACAGTTGGAAATTTTTGTAGCAGAAAACAATACACAGTATGTCATTTGTTATTTATCTTCATATTCTTGTTGAAACATGTCAGTAATAAATATAATGGGATAGTAAGAACTGAACTGTCACTTCACTCTTATCAAAGTTCTGGCTAATCTTGGGCATTAAAATCCTGAGCTGAAAATGGCTCCCACTCCGGCCTTGCCCATGGGGAAGCATTGTTGGAGAGCTGCGCCTACCGCAGGTTGCCACCGACCACCGATTCCGACCAGTAAGTGGATTGCCTTTGCCCTGCTCAAGCTGGCAACCTGCGCCGAGAACAGTGTAGTAAACGGGGTTAGTAAAACGACTGTCCATTGATGTGTATATGCTGTATGCACAACTATTAAAGAAAAATGAATCAGGCTGCTGAATGTAGCGGAGGCCAAAGAAATTGCATACCGTAATTCCTTGGCGCATCTTGTCAAATGCCATTTTTCTCTACAAAAACTGTTTCTAAACAATTTTTTGCAACATTTAAAGTATCGACATAGTTTATGCGCTAAAGTCGAACGAAAAAAGATTATGTTGACACTTGTGAAATTTGATCAATAATTTGCATTTCCATCAGCTATATCGGTAAACATTTTAATGAGCTAAACCTTTTAGCGCAAAAAAACCACCTTGGATGGAAACGTGGCTAATGTCGGTTTTGCAACAAACTGTATTACAGACAGTCAGAGTGGTTTAAAAATGGATGATCCTTTTACCACAATCAAAATTTTACAAGTACTAGTGTCTTTACATGTTGTTCTTCACCTGAAAAGAGGAAGATTGAAACGAAGGAGGTTGTGGGCGAAGCCTTGGTTGTTGTGATGTGAGAGACAGAGTGCTTACTTACTCTGTCTGCAGTTCTCCGTATAAATGTATATGTGCTTTTCAAATTTTTGCTCGGTTTGTACAGGGGCGTAAGCCCTGGAGACTTTTTTTTTCCTTTAGCCCCGCATAATTCTCCACTTGGAGAGGTTTGTCACTAGGTAACTGAATGTCAGTAAAAGAAGACCGCTGTATTGCAGTTTTGTGTCTTCATGCATGTGAACGGAGGCAAGACCAATCAGACGGCATTTACAAGAAAAAACGTGAAATATTCGTGTCTTATTAGCTGACCAGTCTCGATTCTGCCAAACAGTGGCTCACGCAGTCAGTGTGACTTTACTTTAAACCAGTAAAGGGGTTGTGAGAGTGTTATTTATACAAGGCATATTCATATTTTACTTTGGTGTCTTATTAATGCAATCAACTGTTCAACTTCACAACAGAGTAAAGCACTGAAAGTGTGTGTTTGTTTCTTGTGCAGGAATTTTCCAACCCTGAGTGAAAATGTTGACAGAATTGGGCCACATAAAGCTATTAACAAAGAGCCCACAGTATTATAATCTGCTGTTCTAAAACCCCTTTTTCTCACTCTTGCACTTAACACTTATCTTCTCTTGGTATACTTTACTACAGGTTTAGGAGGTTTTCATTTAAAACGTTTAAAACCCGAAGATATAGTTTTTGCTAATAGGCTTTCATTTTATAACCAATCAATTAATCATGAATAAAAAGTTACAGTGAGCCACAACAGCAGACATCATCATCTTTCACCGCTCATTCTCTCCTGCAGGGTATGGCCCAGTAAGAGTATGGATTGTATCTCATAAAAAAGTCATTAAAGATGGAGGATATTAATTATTCATCACACAGTCAGGCAATAAAAACTGGCCTTGTCCTTTTTGAATTGAGAACTTGGCATGAATCTTTAAAAATCAAATTGTTTTTCAGCACTGCATATGAAGTAGAGGTGAGTCACTCAGACACAACGTATGATATTACAGTATGTGTCAAGGTGTTCCTGACAATAGCTATTTCTCAGTGTTTCTCTCTTCAGTTGTCTGGGTTTGTGTTTGTTTTCTAACCCTAACCCTTTACCATTTTTTTTCCCCATTACTTTAACCATAACACTGCTCCCACTGAAGCCTGACCATTGCCATATTACAAGCTGGCTATTATTGTTATTATTGTTGTTGTTGTTATTGTTATTGTTAATAATAATGAAGATTGGATTTAGATTGGCTTCTGGAGCTAGAAAGCTATAAGTCCACTGTGTAGTTAAAGTGGGATCTGTGACAAATGTTCAAAAACTAGCAAATTTTCTCTCTAGTTGCATTAGAATGTTGAAATATTGGCCTTTAAAAATGCCCATATCATTAATACTGATGTAACTGTCACTCACTAACAAGAACAAATTTTCTACTCAGTCCTCCATGTCGGTTTTTCTTGCTTACCTCCTGAGTTATTGTCATAAGATTAAAGAAGTGTTTGACATCATTCATCGCTTTTCTGAAAAGTTGAATTTCTTTCCACTTTTGCAAACACTTTGCTTTGGATAAGTAGACACTGGCAGATTTCATTAGGATTACATGTAAAACATGCTGAAAATTGAGTAGCAGTTTGAGAGCCAGCAGATTTAGCTAACTCTGATGCATAAATCCCAAGTCTTGAAATTTTTTTTTGATTAAATTGGGTGGGTGAAGAGTTTGGAGAAGAGCATACCCAGCAAGCTAGCTAGTTTAACAATCGATTGAACTATTGTTGAGGCTTTCAGTAATGCTTCATATGGTTATATTAAAACAAAACAAAACAACTTTTACATCCCTCCTGCTTTTTTACATGGCTATATCCAACAATGTGGAAATAAGATCTTGATGAATATGTGAGTTGTTGTTTTTTTTTTTAAATTATTTAACCGTTTCTATTTGTGTCTAATTTCTACCTATACACCACTTAGAACTATCATGCAGTGTTTAAATTGCTGTGCTCTATTTACTGCATGCTTTATCGACTTTGTGGGTTTTAGAGATTACCGCATTGCTCTCGTACTGTGTAGGATAAGCGTATTCATTTATTGCCCTTTTCACTTTGGCATGGCATCCACTGCCACAGGCTCATCTGTGTTGTTTGATCAGACGTTGGCACTCGACGCCGCCTCATGCCACCAGCTGCCCTGGCTTCCTTGAAAAGCGTCAGAGCATTTGCTGTATACTCCTGCTAGCTGCAGGACCCTTAGACTTCCCTCTCAAAAGCTTTATTGATGTGGTGCCGATGGGCGCTTCAGTCATCTTTAACGCTGTGCCTGTCTTGGCTTCTCACACTCCTCACTCTCACACTCTGTCATGCAAAGATGGTGTCCAAGCCCTCATATGCTGGATTCCTGTGGAATTTTATTTCAGCTCAATTATTTTGATTTGGGCTTTTTAATGCGTTGACACAATATTGCTGCCACATTCTTATACCTTTCACGTTGCAGAATTTCACGTCTGTAATTTGGTCTTTAACGGTATTACTTCAGATGTCTCTGACTTGCTTTATTCCCCTTGGCTGTTATATTTCCTAATAAAATGGTTGTGGTTTTTACTTGAATGTAATGCTCATGTGTCAGCTCTACTAGACACACAGAAGAATATTTTTACATATATAATGTAATATATCATATCATATTATATTATATTATTTATATAGTGTATTATATAAGTATTCACTCCCTCGACCATTTTGTAGAGGGGAACTTAAATGACCATAATTGGGATTATGATTTATGGATCCACAGAAGACCCTGTGTGTGTGGAGTTTGCATGTTCTCCCCGTGCTACAGCAGAGCTGAAAAGGATAAGCGGTATAGAAGATGGATGGTTGGATGGATCCACACAATATAGCCCATGTAATTAAAGTGGATTGAGACTGTTGTTTCATGGACAACAGTCTGGAGTTTACACCAAATGGTGCGAAAAGCAAAAAAAAATAAACATTCTGTGAGCTGGCAGTTTTGCAGGTGAAGACTGGAAAAAGACCAGACGATGGTTTTCTGATCTGTCCAGTTTTGGGGATCATGTGCCCTCTTGGCTGACAGGAGGATAAACCTGATGTGGTGTTCTGCTGTTATGGTCCAGCCTCAAGAGTTGGTGTGTTGTGTGTTCTAAGATACTTTTCTGTCCACCATGGTTGTAGAGTGCTTATTTGAGTCACTGTAGGCTTCCTGTCCGTTCTAACCAGTCTAGCTATTCTCCTCTGACCTGTCTCGTCAACAAGGCATTTCCACCCACAGAATTGCCACTCACTGGGATGGTTTTGCTTTTTGCATTAATTCTGTGTAAACTCTAGAGCAGGGGTGTCCAATCTTATCCGGAAAGGGCCGGTGTGGGTGCAGGTTTTCATTCCAACCAAGCAGAAGCCACACCGAGTCTATTGAAAGCCAAGCTCGACTGATTAAACTCGTGGAATCAGGTGTGGCTCCTGCTTAGTTGGAATGAAAACCTGCACCAACAACGGCCCTTTCCGGATAAGATTGGACACCCCTGCTCTAGAGACTGTTCTGTGTGAAAATCACAGGAGATCAGCAGTCTCTGAAATATGCAAATCAGCTCATCTGGCACGGGGATCACATTTCTCTCCATTGTTTAATGTGAACATGAACTAAAGCTCTTGAACTGGATCTGCATGATTTTATGCATTGTGTCACACTGTTGCCATACGATTGGCTGACTTGATAATTACATGAATGAACAGGGGTAGAGATGTTCTCATTAAAGCTTTCTTGTACAACAAAGCTCTTAGTTTGCACATTCTCCCGGATGCTGCAGTAGAAAATAAATAACATAAAATAATGACAAAGTTAAACAAGCAAAGAAGTTGGACAGGTTGTACGTATTCCTGCATGGAGACTCTAAACTTGTGTGAAGTATTTGTGCAATATAGTGCAAGATGTTGTGCAACATTGGAACAAAACAATATAGCATAAAAATAGGAAATATACATACTATGGTTCAGACATAAGTAAAAAAAAAAATTACACAGAAAATAGTGTTTTAGTAGTAGTTGAATGGAGTCCACCTGTGCACAATTCAAGTGCCATCTTGATATAATTATACCCGTTCCTATAAATAAATAAACAGCATCAAGAGGACCATTTTTTCTTTCTGTGGAGCGAAGGAAAGAGGAGATTTGTCCCTGAAATGAATCCCTAATCTTCATGAGTTCTGCATACAGCATTGCTGAAATATCTAATTATCTAAATCTCCAATTCTCAAAGTGTTAGCTGCTTTACTGCCACTGTTTGCTGAGTTTTATACTGGGCTCTTCAGCTAGTCTTACAATTGTATGTCTAGAAAAAAAATCTTCTCATCGTGAGGTCAAATTGAAGACACATGACTCATGAATAGTTGGGCACATGATGTCCTCTCTTAGCGAAAAAACTGAGTGGTAATTATGAATACTATAAGAGAGATTTCTTTCTCATGTCATTTTTACTTTAAAACCGGTCAGTGTTGTCAGCTCTATGTAATAAAGGTTTTTGTGAATTGGAACAGCTTTGACTGCAAGGAGGATTTAGGGTTTCATTAGCCTCTCCCACAGAGGTGCTTTTCTCTCTTTTATGTGTGGTTAATCCCTGCTCAGAATAAAAAAAAAAATCTTCCTGACAGTGTTGCATAATGATGGCAGTATACTTAAGATGTAAAAGGAACTGCATTACAAGAGAATTGCATTACACGACTTGCTATTCGTATGATAAGCGATTTCCGTTTCCCTTCACAAAGAAACTTTATTGCGCCGATATATTAGTTGCTTTTAAGGTTTCCAGAGTAAGAAAGACGAACATGAGCCGGCACTTCTGGTTTTGTCAGGAAGGTTCAACTGGCTTCCTTGTTATTCTGCAGGACACCTTTTGAAGGGCAAATGTTGCCCTACAGTTTCTCCTCTGACCCTGTTACAACCCTGTCTCAAGCCCCGGCCAGTTTTTAGGGCTATATTTAGAGATGAAATAAAACATGCAGCTTGAAACTTTTACTTTTATACGATACAGAACAGAAAGTAGTTGCAGCTGTAATTCAGATCATAGGTTAATATTAATGCACTTGTTCTAATGTTATCATTTCTAAAGTAACTGTTCATTCACAGGGACTCCTGTGGCAGATGCTTCACATAATGTATGATCAATAATAAACATTAATACATGTGATCTTTAACAAACAAACATAAAAGAAAGAAAGCATAATTGTTGCTATCTGTAAGTGGATGTTTAACATTTTTGGAAGTGTTTAACAGTCTGTAGGTTTTCTACTGCTGGAGAATCTTCAGGACAGACGAGTTTACACTTTCTTGTTAACATGACGTGTTTTTTTTTTTTTTTTTTTTTTAAAAACATCTTTTGATATAATGTATGTTCTAACAGGAGCTAACTTTTTTGTGGACATAACATTAAATGTAACTATAAACTGTTAAAGCACTAAATTGTTGTTCAATTGTTGGCAAATCGCTGTGGTATAGGAGGACTAAAAGACTTTAGGTCATGATGCAGTAACAGTAATTGCTCTTCATGTCCAGCTGTATCTCGCCATCCAATCGCTGATTGTTTTACGAACAACAACAACAAGCCCAGACGTGTTTTATTCCTTAATTATTCTCTGTGGTTATGCTGTTCTGTCTCACAAAAGCACAATATGGCATGGGACCGGATTAGTATCTGGTAGAAAGCTTCTCAGTGGGCTAATGTTATTCCTTACAAGAGCTACATTCTTTGGAGTAGAGCTACCTGCAGTGATTACTGAATCAGAAACTGTTATTTTATGTTATTAGCATACCAGTGGGATTTTATTTTTCGTTTGGTATGAGTCATCTTCGACTGTTGTAGAAGCAATATTTTGAAACTTTCTACTCATGTCTAGAATCTTTTATATTAGTATTGATTTGTTATTAGGCATTAAGAAACAATATTCGGGTCACTAGTTTTCATGAACATTTAACCATATTCTATTTATTTTTTGCTTGTATTTATGCTTATACTATATTTTATTTGAGCATATAGTCTAGATTTGATAGATTTATCACTGCTTGTGCTGTACTCTTCCTTTTCACTAACATTCTTATCAGCTTGCCCAGATCATCTGCGACATCATCTCATTTCCTTTACCAGTAAGAAACCTTCTAGTCGCCATGAAAACCATGAATGACATCTCCAGAATGCTTTTAAATTGCCAGGGTCCATTTTTTTTTACCACATTTGTCTGCTTTTACAATGCAAGCATCATCCCTTAAGAAATCTGTATCTGTGGAGAGTTTGTTATATGGAGCACCAGTGTCTGTGTTTGAGGTTGTAAACCCGGGTAACCAGGCAAGACATTCGCTCCTAATGTTAACTGAAATGTCAAACATCTCACATTACCACTAAGGAGGATAAATTAACTCATAGTTTAATTACAGCCAGCTGCAGCAAAGAGTTGAGGACATCCAGGGCAATCAGTACAGCACTGTAAAAACAATCTCTTAAGTAAAAACAAACAAAAAAAAGTGTGAAATGTTGTTGAATGTGTCTAATATTTGTAACTACAGTATTTCACAACATTTCAGGCTTCAAATGATGCTGTTCTACAAGCCTGAAATAAGCAACATTTTTGTCCCCTACATCATACTACAGCAACCTCAATTTTTGCTACAAGGGACTTGGACTGCACTGAAAACCCAGTGGGTGTGTGATTCACTACTTTGTTGAACATGTTACATGTTACCTCTGCTGCCACTCCTAGCATGTTCATAACGTCATCATATGACTGCATTCAAACTCACAGAACATCTTGGCATTGCTGACCAGAACTAAATGAAACAGTTATCTTATTTTACAATGACAACATGATCAATGCTGACAGTGTAAAATATTTTATGGAAAAGGCACTCTCAAAAATAAGATTTTAATCTTTTTGTTTCCTTTTGTTTTATATATATGAGGATGTGCAAAGACATATTTGTGGGAAGAATTTGTGAAGTAAGTGTTTTTAAAATGCTGAACGAATGCTGTGATAATGTGAAACTGATATTTTAAGACCATTTTAAACCTTAATACGGCCAGTTATTATTTAATATATTTTTTCTTCATAAGTGTCAAGCATTGTGCTAAACTTCCATGCTTAAGCCGTCAACTTTTCTTTTTCTGAATGAATGGCTGTTAAGGTGTTCACAGAGAAGGCCTGTCGCCCTTTGGCTGCTGTTGGGAATGAATTCAGGCAGGAAGGACAGCTCAGATGCCCTTACCGCTGAGGCTTAAGCACATGATATCCGATTGCTAAGGGAGTGGAAGGGACAGCGAAGGAGAATTCCTCATGGTCTCATGCCCATTGATTTAGTGTCGAATAGCATGACATCAGGGACGGACTCAGTAACACGATGACTGATGGGGGAAGACTGGTGTCTACTCTCACCACAGCATGAACAACATTTTCCTCGTATTCCTGGTAGGTTCAGTAGTGTTAGATCACAGTTTCTCACTGAAGAGATTTCCTTGGGAACTTCACAGTAAACATCGACAACTCATAGCATGATGAGAAATTTAACATATTTGCAGGTAAATCAGTAGCAGCACTTCCGGCATACAGGGCTATGTCATCTCTGCCGAGATCTCCAATAGCATGAGTTTCTATCTATTGATCAAAGGCATTATAGCGTGAAATAGACAGGCTAGGTGATTCACTGCTCAGTGTTGAATCATGCCTGACATGGGGGCGTGAAGTGCTCTTGCCGTAAAAATGCTGAATTGCAGCTGTCATTCTTAGTGGATTTTCTTTTTGGCTGTTTTTGAACAAATAATTAGGGCTTTTCCTCACTTATTAGGCCAGTTAACAATTCCAAATCAGTGAACTTGATACTTTTGATTTATTTTCTCTTTGGTTTGATTTTGACAGCTATTATGCATCCATCCTTCTCTATTCATTTATATCCATACATACATATAGACACATACGTACATACATGCATGCATATCCATCAATCTATCCTTGCAGCCATCCATCTTCATTCATTCATTAGCAAAATCAATCATGTATTGGGAAAAGTGAGCCAATGAAAATTAATAAACAAAAATACAAATAACTAGTGGGCAGCATGGTGGCCCAGCTCTAGGGTCCCCGGTTTGATCCTAAGCTCATTTCCCCATGTCTTTGTGGCTTTCCTCTAGGCTATCTGGTTTCCTCCCATTCCTTAAAAATAATTTGGAGGTGAATGAATGAAGATGGATGGATGGATAGGTGGATATGAATCAATTGAGATAAATGGGTAGATTGATAGATATGTATCTTTATAAATGAATGGAGATGGATAGATGAATAATAGTTTGAAACATTTGTAATTAGCATTCTTACTGTGGGTTCTTCAGCACCAACATTTGGGACGCATTGCATTTCTTCTGCAGTCCTGTTATTTCTGCATACACAAATGGTTTAAAATGTTTCACTGAATTAAACGAGAAAATATCTGATCTAGTATATGAGCCAATACATATGTTTCATTACTGCTATTCAGTCTGAGATCAGTACATTCCAAGTGGAGTGTTTTTTTTTTGTTTTTTGTTTTAATTTTTTTATTTATTTATTTTTTGGCTGAGCTTGAACTCTGTATGGGTTGGCTTTGGTCCACACCTGTCCTGAAGAACCAAGGAGGTGAATACACCAGGGTTCTGAATAAATACTGCATGTGACATGGCCTTAATTTATATTCCAAGTCGAGCAGCAGCTAAGAAGGTGCTTAGGGCCTTACCAGGACTGATTCCACATTCACTAAGCATTAAAAATGGTTTGGAAGGGTTTGGTGTGTGTGTGTGTGTGTGTGTGTGTGTGTGTGTGGTAGTTACTGCTGTGGCCTGACAGTGATGTTAGTTTTTGTTGGAAAGGTTTTGACCAGTCAGAATAAATGAAGACCTCTTGATAGAATGCACAAATGTACAGTGGTGCTTGAAAGTTTGTGAAGCCTTTAGAATTGTCTACATTTCTGCATAAATATCATCATCAGACCTAAAACATCATCAGATTTTCACACAAGTCCTAAAAGTAGGCAAAGAGAACCCAATTAAACAAATGAGATAATGTTATACTTGGTCATTTGTTTATTGAGGAAAATGATCCAATATTAAAATAGAAGCGAAGTCTCCAGAAGAACCGTGGCTGGTTCTTCAAGATGCTCAAAAACACTTACAGCTCATTTCCTTATAAAACTGCACTAATTGTAGCAGAGACTACTATTTTTATTTTATTCTATTTTTGTCACACCAAATAATGACTTTTTCATTTGCTACTGTTTACTGCTCTTTTGGAATTTTTATTTATTTATTTTTTTAAATGTAGAAACCTTTAATTTCATTATTTTGAAGGCATCTTTACTCTGCAGCATTTCTTTACACGTGCTTAAAACATTTGCACAGTACTGTACAGTAGAATTTCAGTGTGTGGGAGAGGGGGGGAGTGGGTGTACTCTCGTACACAGTGTGTGTATGTGTGTGTGCGCATGTGTTCTTTTACAGTAGCTCAAGGCTTTGGCTCTGCTTTTTGAAAGCCAATCCATGCACTACTGGCTCGTCACAGAGATATGATGCAGTCCTCAGGGTGGCAGCCTATTTCCTCTGCCATGCCTTTATAAATTACCTCATGAATATGTGCTTCTTGCTGTATTAAGGTCAGTTCTGTTCGAAAGGCGAACAGTTCTGTCTGATGAGAGCAGGTGTGAAATGGAGAGGAAGTCCTGGGTTTGTACTCTAGCAATCAGAATGCACTTGTCCCTCAGGATCTAACTAGAGAGTCTTTTTTGAAGAGATTTTCTTTAGTGAAGGGACGCTAATTCACAATGCAGCTCTGCCCCACTGCACGCTTTTGGACAAGCCTTCCATTTCTGGAATTTCCTCTTCTTATTTATGTATTCTGAACCTAAAAACTAATAAGGGAATTCTTTTGTAGTATTTCAAAATAAATTTGAACTTGTGCCATGGTGCTGTTAAATTCTTGGGCAGCTGTGGCTCAGGTGGTAGAGCGGGTTGTCCACTAACCGTAGGGTTGGCGGTTCGATTCCCGGCATACATGACTCCACATGCCGAAGTGTCCTTGGGCAAGTCACTGAACCCGTAGCTCTGCTACCATTGGGGGGTGTGTGTGTGTGTGTGTGTGTGAATGGGTGAATAAGACACCGTGTAAAGCGCTTTGGATAATAGCGCTATATAAGTGTGCCTTTTACCATTTATCTTGACTGAGTTGATGAATTTTCTATGACACCAGCTCTGAAAGTAATTCCAGCTGAAAGGCAAATCACAAGTTTATATATAATGCGTTATTGATTCTGTAGTAAGAGCTCAGTCACAGGGAAGTGTATGGATGCTCCACATAAAAGATTTTTAGTTTTTAGTTTTATTATTTATTTATTTTTTATTTGTAGTTTTTGTACTGTAGTTTCTCAGTAAGATGACAAGCTGTGTTTTTTGTCATATAAATTCCAGAGAAAGACAAAAGCTTGCCTTTTTTTTTTTTAAAGCTGCAACAACTAATTGATAATAATCTATTGGGAAAATCGTTGTCAGTGAATCTCATTATCGATTAGTTGGTCGGCACAGGGCGTGTTTACTCATTACGTTAATTCTGTTCTGAAAGCACACTTGGGAGAGTAAATACTGATGTGTCTCAAATGACGTACTATACACTTTCACTATGCACTGTGTACTCTCCAATCTAGTGTATACATTTTAGAAAGGTAGAAATCATTTAAAATGGAACGCTAGTGTTTTTTTTTACTGCACGGAAGTATAAGCCGCTTCCTAGTCCTTTCTTGATTTTCGCTGCTTCAGTGGTCTTAATCTTCTGATATCTGATAGTGTTTAAACCTGGCCTGTTGAATGAACGAGAAGAGAAATATAGTACATACAAAAGTTTCTTTTTTTTTTTTGTTTTAAAAAACATGTTGAACTTGCATGTTTTTGCACTGCAGTCCTCTTAAATCATTGAATACAAATCATTTCCTTTTGAAACATATTATATGCTGTTTCCATGATACAACTTGATACATCATCAATCAGTCCCACTTTTACCATTTTTCTCGGTCATTGAGTTAGTATACCGCTAAAGCTTTCTCTAAATGACATCAATTTGTGCTCCGTTTAGTCATTGCTCATCTGTTTTCACTGTGAGCGTGTGGTGCCAGGCAGTCCCGAGCCCAGCTTTGTTGTGCATAAATCCGACCTCAAAGGTCATCTGCTGGTTTTTTTTTTTTTTTTTTCAAAACCTTGGCAGAGACAGAATTTGATCAGCTCAATGGTCCTACTTTCTGTTGGGGCAAAAAGTGCTCCCTAAAGTGGTTATATTATTAATGGAGAGGTACTGGTTCAAGGCTTATTCCTCACTTCCTTAGGAGTTGTCAAAGACGTAACGTTTCAGCACAGCTATTTGTATTTAATGCTAGGATGCTGCTGACTGGATTATTATGGTGTGTTATTTGGCCCATTAATCAAGTAAGAGGCAAAGCAACGTGATCAAGTGAATTTACAGTGGGATGAAATCCACAAAACTATTCAACTTAAACCTCCCACAGGCTGAGAATAATGTCCTGGTAGGATAGTCTCAGTTTATAGAGAGAATTCATTAGTTCCAATTCATAGTTTAATAATAATAAGAATAACCATATATGTTATGTCTATAGTAACATCTCATACACATGGACTTGTGTAAAGGATGCGCTGTATAATTTAAGACTAATAACAAACAGATCCAAAAACTGCTGGTGGTTTAACAAAGAAAGTTTTCTGTTAGATGTTTATGTAACATTTATGGAAGCAGTCATGAGTTTGCGGACACAAGAAAGTTTTCAACAGAGAAATTTGTGCTCTGTTTTTGTTTTGTTTGTTTTTTTTTCTATCCAAACCTAAGTGTTATAAGCAGAATAACACTCTTCTGACTGCACTGTTTTTTTTTGTTTTTTTTTTTTTTTTTGTGAAAATTTGTAACAAAGGGCAGAATTTTGTTTATTGCGGTTTGTACGATCATTACTATGTTATAATTCTCTATGGTTAAATATCAAGTTTACATAATACCACAATGATAAATAAACAAAACGAAAGAAGCAAATCTGAAAACAATTAGCATGTTTTATAGCTGGTTAGACTTGACATTTTCTTTGGGTCAGCTTCCGTAATGCTGAGCAAACTGTCACATTTGAAGACGAGCCTTCCTGATCCCTCCTGATCCCATACGTTTTTAAACAGGTAAAGAAATTGCTTGATGCTTGACCTGCCGAAGATCTTTAAATCACCGCATCTGGTCATTCCATTTGATGGATTTAAAAGCGCAACGACATGCCAAGGTTTTGTGGAAAGGACAACGTGACGAGTTTGTCCTTCAGAACAGTGCCTTGGTCAACATCACACGTGACCTTCTGCTCAATTGCCATAAATGCATCTTCCACAGAATAATGTAGCTCGTCATCACTTGCTTCACCAGTCCTTAACAAGAGTGTAGAGGTGGGAGAAGGTGCCCTTTTCTTTTCCTTTTTCTGTTCTTTTTTTGTTTGCCTGCTGTGTTCTTAGGGGTGGATACACTTTCCAGTCTGGTGCACATCTCCATCTCAAAGTTGATGGCTTCTTCATTTCTCGAGCTCAAACTTTATAGTGTCTTCATTTTTTCATAACACGTTCAGGATGCAACAAATTCGCTCAGAAGTGAGCTAAGATTGTGATGTTTCTGGAGGATGTTCTCTTTAGTGTTAAAACAATGCAATAATGGATCACAAAAATAGTCATTACCTTCAGAATAATGACTTCATGCTTCGAACAATGTAGGAGTGAAAAATCCTGTCGGATTAATCACCTTCATGCGATCACAGTGGCAATGCACGATTACTATAATAGGGTCAATACGGATACTATTTGCATTTTTTAAGAAACCAAATGACATGAAAGCAACAGTCGGTAAGAGCGGCGTGTTGTCTGCTGTTAAATGGACTTTAATCTGCAAACTTGAGGTACCTGATTTGTGTCTATTGTGGTTTAAGACTTTATGGCATTATACTGAGCATTATTAGAAATGAATTGTGTGCACTCCTTCTTTTTTTTTGTGTCATAGATCTGATGTGCACCTTTTTAGCTTGCACAGCTCTCCACAACAAAATATTACCCGAGACAGCTTTCCTTTTTAATGTTCTCACTGAATTAACGTAGACATAGTGCAAAATGAATACGCGGATACTGGGAGAATTTCAGTATTTGAATAATGGCACATTTCTAACTTTGGGCCTCATTTATCAAGCTGGATAGGAATGGATTTATGCATAAATCGTTCCTACAAGTGTTTACACAAGAAATTTGGTATTCATGAAAATCCCGTAAATTCGGAAAAAGGTTTGTCTCCTGCTCCTGAAGGTGTGTGAATTTATGCACAGGAAGACTAATGTAAACCCTGACTTGATTGAGTTCAGATCGTATAAGTTGCATGGATTACTGCACTTTTATATGCGGGATATACTGTCAAGTTTAAATTGCTTATTTATGTTTACAGCATTTAGCAGACGCCCTTATGCAGCGCCACTTATAGAAGTGCTTTTTGAATCTCTATCATGAATACGTTGGCATTCATCAACATACACACACGTGTACACAGTAAATCTGCATTTCCGAAACTTTTAAAAATCCAGCGAAAACTTTTAGCGCAGTTTGGTTTATGCTAGCATTTACACACAACTTTACTAAAAGACTGATAAATGAGATCCACTGTCAGCATAAACATAGTTGGGGGAAAAAAAAAAAAAGTGGATGGTACATTTTCAGTGTGGGAGTCCTTCTTTGTTAAAAACGGTTATCTAAGTGTGGTTGATAAACATGTTTCTCAAAAATTTCAATTTGTTGAATCTCTTAAAACAATTTTTGATACTAAATTGTAATTTGGATTCATAAGTGATTTAATTTACACAGCCCTAATTTGTAAATTTGTCTCCCAGATGGGATTTTCTCTCCAGATTTGTATGTGCCATTGTAAAGCATTGTTTGGCAGCATTCCTCTGATTAATCCGTTTATTTATCCCTAAAACATCATTCATCATTCATAAGTGTACTACATTTATAAAGTCCTGTAAGGCCAAAGCACACTTCACTGACCAACAGAGAAAATTAATATTTCATGGCTGTTTTAGTTTTAGCCTGATTATCTGTGCCTGCTTTTAATAGTTCACATAGTGACTGTAACTACGCAGGACGATAAGCTTGCTTAGACAGGAATGTGTAGGGATAGAAGTTCATTTAATGGTTTGTATAAAAGAAAGTACTACTACTCCTACTACTGTAATGACAGCAGTACAATGGTCCAGTTAATTTATGTCTTATTGTAGCCTCTGTTAGTAAAGGTATCTTTCTTTTTTAGATGATGCACTGTACGTCTTCATTCTGCACCCCTTGTCATTACCTGATCTGTGTCCTGTGTCATTATGCTAACCGTGCTCACTGTGTCATTACCCGATCTATGTCGGCGTCTTTAGCTGATCCACGTCCACTGTGTCATTACCCAGTCTGTAAGTGTCTGTATCCTATCTGGCAATTTGCTCTGCATATCTACTCCATTTTCATGCGTTTATAAACATTTTCTGGCACTGTCAGTCTGCACTGCAAATCCATAAACGTGATGACCAAACTTGTATTTTGATGCATGTTTTTTGAGTTCTGGATTGACAGTTTAAGCTATATTCTGTGGAAGCAAATGTTTGGTGATATTGTATACTGTGTAGCTTTTCACTTATGTTTATTATTCAAAAGCTTTATGGCAGCAAAACTTCCTCCTCCACTGCAACCCATAAGCCCAGCAGCCATGCCTCCTCCACTGCAACCCATAAGCCCAGCAGCCATGCCTCCTCCACCGCAACCCATCAGCCCGGCGGCCACGCCTCCTCCACCGCAACCCATAAGCTCAGTGCACGCGCCTCCTCCACTGCGGCTGATCGGCATTTTAACAAACGGACTAGTGCATATTGGACCAACCAAAGGATCTAGATGTAGTATGGGAATGTATTGTTTCTTAACATTTATGAAAGAAGTCTCCAGTGTCAATGCTTTGTAACAGTGAGTAAGATTTCCACCACATGAGAGTCTAAAGGACAGAAGAAATTAAATGTAACTATAAATGGTTTAAAGTGATAGCAATTTTTTATAGTTAAATTACTGTGGTATAACACTTTGGGATGTGCTCTTAGGCAAATGTTAACTTCCAGGTGGTAACAGTGACTCATCACAGCATCGCAACACCCCATCATCGGTCATTTTCCCAAACAGCACCGCCCACTGTTTTTATTACTTGCATATTATATAACATGTCTGCTCTCTGATGATTTGTCTTGGCTCAGTCATATGGGAATTATGCCCCCTCCTATTTAACAGCACACGGTGTGCCTTTGTTTCCTGAAACTAATTAAGAATAAGCAATGCTTTAATGGAGGCAACACTTTTCAAAGTGTGCTAATTGTTTCATGGCAGAACTCAAGGTTTCCTGTGAAAAGCTGCCAAAGCACTTTGTTGAGCATTCAGGTTTAGGTGAATTGTCAGTTTAATCATGCTGTGTAAAGTTGCCTTGACTTTCTTACTAAAGTGGTCAGCAGGCACAGGCTGTATGTGTTTTATGTGTCTGATTCAAACTCAAGTCGATGCAGTTGTCCTAATTTTAACCTCATCTGATACGCGGTACCATTTTACTCTAATTAGTGTCTGCTTTTGTTATCATGATGTACGTGAGGGGTTTAGTCGAAACTTGTGGAGCACGTAATTCAAGGCAGCCCAATTAGATCCATGACATTTTACATAGCTTCAGGTGAAAGTTGAAAATGGAAATCCTTTCCGAGCAGTTAGTACTGTAAGAATGCAATGTAATGTAAGGTGGCACAACTTGGTCTGTTTCTACCATTCTTTTTTTTCTGCCAGTGGCACTTGATATTGCTTCTGCTTTTCTTCACTGGTTTTGAGTTACTCTGCTCTTCTAAGCATTGGCTTATGTCGAAAGCACACTCATCGGCATAACCTTTTTTTGTGTTAAAGTCAAAGCTGTTGATTGTGTCTATAAATAAGCCATGCTGTAATGCCCTTAAGCAGAATGCCTGTTGGAGATGTGGATTAATCAAATGGCTAAAATGCTCATCTGGCATTATCAATGTCCAGCCTAGAATGAAGATCATGGTTGTTTTAATGTTTTTTTTTTTTTTTCCATTATGAAGAAAACTTTATTTATTTGAATGTATAGCCCAGAAGAAGGGCAGTTGTTTTGCATTTAGTTTGATGGCTAATTTGTCACCTCGTTAATCTTTGTGGTGAGTTGGTTAGAGACTTGCCTCTCTATTTAGAGTTACAATGTGACTCTGAGAACATTCTATCGACATGTCCATCCATTTCTTGAAGCATTTCATGGTGGATTTTGAGGTATATTTTGGATCATTGTCCTGTTGTAGAAGCCAGCCTATTTTCAGCTTCCGTTTCTGAAAAGACCGACTCCCATTTGCTTCTAAAATTTGCTGACATTTACTACAATACATTCTTTCATCTATCCTTGCAATGTTCCTGTGACACTGGCTGCCACACAACCCCAGCATTTAATAGATCCACACACAAAAGTGCTCTTTTCATCAAACGCTGCTTCTTTTTGCAGTCCACAGCACTCCACCCCACCCCCCCCAAATGCTGCTGGCTTATCTAGATGTTGTTTTGCTTGCATTATGCATTGACTTAAGATTCCAGGTAAGGTTTCCTTCTGATGACTCTTCCATGCAGATCATATTTGTACAATCAGTGCTGCACAGTAAAACGGTGCACCATCACACCTGTGTCAGCTAAATCATCCAGCAGGTCCTTAGGGGGCTTTGCTTTGCCTTTCTGCCCAACATACAGGCATTTCTATCTGAGAGTTTCCTGGTCTTCCAGATCTTGCCTTGGTTTTCAGACTTCCCCTTAACTGGCATTTCTTAATGACATTTCATAAAGTGGAAATTGTGAGCTCAAAGTGCTTTGATCTCTTTTTGTAGCCTTTCTCTTCTTTGTAGACATCAAATAGCTTCATTTTCAGATCCACAGTCAGCTGTTTAGAGGAGCCCATGGTTTCTTAGTGTTACCACAAGGTTTGAGAGAGAATTTAATATGCGCTGGAATTCTTTCCCTGCCTACAAGTCCTAATTAGTTAATTAAGGCATTACGAGTTAATTAAGTTCTGAGACTTTTAAAGTAGATGGGGGTCGAAGGAAAGAACATAATTGCTGTTTGTGCATTAACATTTTTAATTTTTAAAAAAAAAATTCCTCCACCATTGAGTGGGGCGGTGGCATTATGTATTCTTGTTGCTGTCCATCTGTCTGTCTGATATCTTGATATTTCAAGAACATGTGGTTCAACGTTTGCCGAATTTATATGGAATTACCATTGTAACTGGCAATTGAACTGATTCGATTTTAGATTAGAACCAGGATCAAGGTCAGTTGTCTGAAATAGTATTTCTTCAATAGCTTCCTTCCCATTTGAAGTATATTTATGGTTAGCTCCCGCATTTAAATTAGTAACAAGAAGTACTAGACTTGCTGGTGGTGGAGGCAACCCGATTGATGCAGTTGGCGTAGAGTTTGACTTGTTTAAAATAGTTTGCTGCAGAGGTTGTTTCCTTTTTTATTTATTTATTTATTTTTATTTTATTTTATTTTATTTTATTTTTTTCTCACTTAAAAAAACAAGTCAGGTGTGCCCAAACTTTTGAGTACAACTTTAATTTGAAATTAAGTTGCACGGAGTGACGTTTCACGATCATCAGACAATCAGTAACATGATCCGGCATAAATGGCAAATACTACATCCATGATCGAGGCACATGGAGCTGAATAACGTCTGTACTTCTCTGAGTAATAACAAGCAAGTGTCAAGTGTCTCGAGTTACCTATTGCCAAAGCGTAGACTTCATTATAATAATAATAATAATAATAATAATAATAATAGAGTGGTTAAAGTAAAATGCAAGTACCATTGTTCATGTTAAAAATGTGAGGAAAAAACCATACCTATAAACATTTGCAAATGTAGGAATTTGCAAATCATATGAAGTTGTTCTGACAGTTTGACTGTAGTTTTAGTCTTAATACTACAGGGTGTTGGAATTACCTGGAGCTGTTTAATCATTGACCTTAATGATAGGAATGAAACATATGTCTAGACAAATGACTCAAATGCAGTAAATATTGTGGACTTGAACTTGAGGTGAGCATCTATAAGGAGTTAGTGGAATGAGAGGAAGAGTACTACTGCATGTACTTTAGGGCTGCACGATTATGGCCAAAATGATAATCATGATTATTTTGATCAATATTGATATCTCGATTATTTATCACGATTATTTTAGGGACAACATTTTTATTGCACTTTCACATTTAAATAAACAGACTGCTGCTTTCACCTCCATGTTGTGCTACATTCCTGCTAATGTACAAATCTTTGCATCAAATTAGACTGAGCCTTAAAGTGCATCATCTCGTAGAAGCAAAATATAAATAAAATTGTACCCAAAATATAGGATGAGTAAACATAAAAATGCCATCAACCAAATGAAAATATGTGATCAAATATAACAATGTGCAACCAAATGAAAACAATTCAGGCGAATGCAGAAAAGGCAATAACAGTGTTTAGAGGAGGAGAGACGCAAGACAATTTCTTTTAGGAGCACTTGTGAACCTAATTACAAAAATTTAGGAGCACAGTTGAAGGTTTTTTTTAATTTTATTATTATTTATTTTTAGAGATGGTAACATTAATGTGCCACAATATAACACACAAGTGGGCATAAGAAACCTGACCTGGACAATTATGACAATTTAGGAACATAGTGTGAGCCATGACAAATTAATTTACCTTTTGATAGACTAAATGTAATATTTTCAGTTAATTTTACAGATTGTATGCAAAAAAACAAGCGTTAACCTGTTTACCTTGTAAACAAATACAATAAACATCAATGTTCAGTCTTTGAAGTCTGCTCCTCTTAAATATATTTAAAGCTACACTGAGACATTTTCCGCTGTCATGGTTCTGGGGTGGAGTCAGTTCTCGAACCGCTCTGTGTATATTGTGTAGATATCTGAATAATCTCATATGTGATTGGGTGAGTTCATTTACCCGTCAGATGCAAAGCGCTTTAGTTTAATGGTGTTCATTAGGGATGCACCAATCAGAATTTTTTTGACCGAAACCGATCCAGGAGGTCTATCAAACAGTTAAATGTAAGCTCTCTGCTCATGGTCACTGTTAATTGAATTAAAATAATAGCAATGAGAAATACTGCTGGTTAATTGATAAATAAACAGGCATAAAATATTCATTTTTAAATATCTTAAACAATAAAGAGTCCTAATTAAAAGTAGATTAACACAAGCATGATCCATATTAGGAAAAAGGCTAATAGCCTTCTGAGGAAATAGAGAACTAAGTTTAATGTCAAATTAATATTAAATGCAACCCGTAGTAATTAAACATTATTTCATTTTATTTATATTTCATGAAGGTATTATAATATCTATTTTTTAATCTATATTTGTAGATGCATTTTGGACTTCCTGTAGTTTTTATTCCAATTGTATTATACAACTCCGAACAGGTCACTTGCACCGGTGCGAATAAATATTTACTCACAGTCGCACAAAGTACTTCAGAAGCAAATGCGAGTGAAATGGTTGCACTGTAGAGCCCTGAGTTTATCTGCAAAATTTTTTCCCCGTTCGGCGTGATTAGGTTTAATGTCCGACAACCTCTGTAGTGCCATTTAGCATCGTACTAGTGTCATGATTTGCCCTCGCGCAAGCGCTGGAGCTCACAGAGAAACTGGCAACTCCGTTTCCGGGTTTTGGTGCTACAAATTAACGTCATCCCTGCGCCGCTCTATGGTGATTGGCCGTAAGTTTAGGAAGCGCTTGATTTGAGTGGAGAAAACAGCGGAGTTTTCTATGAGCGGAGGACAAACTTTAAACGCCACTATCGCAGTCGATCATGTTCAATCGTGGCAGTCAAAATCATAATCGCGATCGATATTCGATTAATTGTGCAGCCCTAATGCACTTATTTTAATTTATAGAAGACTTGACATGATGATGTGTTTTGGATCATCTGCAATTCCTTAAGTATATACTTATAGCAGATAGTTTCCGTCATTAAGCCACGAGATAACGAGCGAATTGTGTTCTGCCAAGCATGGTGTATATGTCCCAATATTATACATGGTAACTCTGCACGGTAGTAAGATTGTGACACACCTTGATGGTGATGAGTCAGGACAAGCCAGGCTTGATGGTAATGTGATGGATTGAGGGATTTTTGAAGATGACCAGAAGCTCTGAAAAAGTGAAATTAGATGTGCTGATCCTTCAACCAGGCTGAGATGTATGTAAAGCCAGCTGGGGCATTCTCTGTTGGTGAAGAACATGTAAGGCCACTTAAAGCAATAAGTTGGGGCTTTGCGTAGTAACTATAAAACGTGTTCATTAAATTATTTAAATTATTATTAATAATATTCACAACAACAAACAGTTCTGTCATGTAAAGTGGTTAAAAGTAAGTTTTGGTTACTAAGCAACATAATAGCCAAATTTTAAGGCATTACATGGATGGAACAAAGGCTTAAGTGTAAAGTTTATGTTGTTTAAAAGCCTGTCACGTTAATACATATTTTACAATGGCTTTGAGATCCAAAACTTTCACTCTTATAATATCTACACTGGATAGACAAAATAACATTAACACTATCACAGTACTTGATAAGGAATAGGGCCACTTTGCTTTTGAAAGAGATGCAGGTTTTTTTTTTCTTCCCCCCTGCATGTAATACTGCAAGTCCTGAACTGTGTGTAATTGGATACTGGCTCATTCTTCAAAGCATTCAGATCTCTGAGAAATGATGAACTTGGATGTCTGCATTTCCAACATAATGCTAATTGGTGTTCTCCATAATATGATGCTGTTCTTTAGCTGCCTTTGAAAGTATGATTCAGATATTTCAAAGTACTTTTTAATGTGTTTAGATTTCTTTTCTACACCCCGTGTGTGTATATGATATAGTGCTGGGCAGGAAACCACTATAAATAAAACAACAGGGTTGTCATTTATGAACAATGTGTAGGACAGCTTTAAAATTTGTTTGTAAGAAAATAATATTGGGATTCATCAATCATCTGCAGCTGCTGTTTGCCAACATGTCACTACTAACTTAAATACAGACACACCCACAATTACTCATATATGGTATCTTGACTTTGGGTCTAGTGGTACCCAACAAAAATAATTCTGACATTTAAGTAGTGCAAAGGAGAAATTATTTTGATAATGTCATTTTGAATAACTTTTTTAATGAACATTTTTAAAAAAAAAAGTCTCACAAGTCATTGATGTAACTAAAAGATGACTTTCTGATTGCACTTTATCTGCAGCAAGAATACACACAAGCTAGTGACATCAGTAACACCAGCGATTGTGTGGAAGTCTTGTTTCACATGTGCATGTTGCACACTGGTGTAGGGTAACTGGGTGAAGACCGGGCCAAGACAAATTATGGCATTTTACACTGCGGGTTTAATCGTGCTCAATGATGGTTGGGAAATATCCACTGCATCACTCTGAAATGTACCCGTAGCCAAAAAAAAAATCATATGGTTGAAAGGTATTTGAGTGGTGTGGCTTGTTTCCCTTTACTTGGGTTCCAGCTGATGGCACGAATTTATGGCACAAAATGCTTAACTCCTTATAAGCCATTCTGAGCATTCAGCTAAAACAAAATGGGTCCGGACCCCGAAAACATGCTCTCTTTGAATTGGAAGCTGCTCAACATCCTCCAACAAAGTGCAATCAGCCATGCTGCCTTCATTAATGCGCTGACTCTCTTAGCCTTTTACAGATTTGAGCGTACCCACAAACATACTCGTGTTTAACACTATGTATTTTACTAGGCTAATTCGTTTATTAGCAGTCCAACCTATGATTACACTTTACATATTACCCTGGCTTTTTTTTCATCATTAGGTGCTTTGCGTTTGCACAGTCAAATCTTTGCATAAGTAGACACACAAATCTAAGCAAGCATTTGTTTAGATACATCCCACGCTTTGCAATAAAAGGTCTGTACACTAAGTTCAGCCACAGATTTGATTAATGAGGCCCCAGGAGATTTAAATCAAATTCTAAGCCCATGTATACCCATTTGAGAAAGAGCGGAATAAGAGAAGTTTTGAGGTGCTCAGTAAAAGTCAATAAAATGAGCTGCTCCACGGATAAAAATGAGATGGCGTTTTTCTTTAGGGTAAAATAATTTGAGGGTCATATTGTTTAAAAATTAAGCTCAACTGGATGGGTTGAAAATGAACTTTGTCTTTAATAAATGATTAGTCTTCGAGACAAAGGTTTGCTCATATCAGGGCACAAGTCGTGCCATGAAACATGTGCGTTATGCAGTGATGAGCAGCGAGTAGCCAGGCTATTTAAATCAGTGACCTGGTAAGCAGTTAAACAATTTTTTCAAATGCTACATTGACTACGTTTACATGCACATCAGTATTCTGATATTAATTGGAATTTGGCGATATTGTAATTAGTGTCAAGTCATGTAAACACCGTAATCCAATTACCCTATTCAGATTACGACAATGTTCTGATTCCCCTCATTCTGATTCACACCCCTGGAATATGCCTGTTTTAATCAGAAAATTTTTGCATGTAAACACCTTATTGAGAATGTCTACTGAAAGGAGATATATGCACGTGCTCAGCCTGCAAGGAATTGTGGGTGCTAACAGATGCTTAACTTTAGGCTAAGTAGTTAGGAATGGCATTTTAGGCGTACTTACAACAGCCATGTATACAGGAATATTCTGACTCCTGTACACACATAAAAAATCATATTCGGAATATAGCTGCAACCCTAATATAGACCTTAAACCGAATTTGCTGTGCATGTAAACATAGTCATTAATTAATTTTCTTACATACACAATGAAATTTTATATATAATCTCAGAGTATCTTCTAAGACATTTTGGTGCTGGCCAACGTGTCTGGGAATATTAAAGTTTACCGGACAAACTAGACAAGTCTGGTCATCTCATTTTGGTGTTTATTTTGCACTGTAATGTTTTGGACTATGCATAGTATATGTGATTGTGGCATAGGGGGCGTGGCCGAGAGTCAGCTGTGGATGGAGAGGAGGTGGGTCGACTCGGCAGGTAATGTGTGATTCTCACCTATGTTGGATTAACCCAAGTTTAATTGTGTGTGTCTGATGGTGCTTTCAGTGTCTACTGTAACGAGCGAGCAAGCGAGAGCGAGACGACCAGCACAAAGACATGTGTGCGCACACGTGTGTGGTTGAATGAAAAGCGAAAGTAGAAATGGAGAATAAAAAGGCCTTTTGAGTTGTCCTCAGCCTACCTTCCGCCTCCTCATTCCCGACCCAACCCAGACGTGTTACAGTGATGTAATAGTAACAATCAAGTGAAATGAAAGATAAAAGTTTATTTATTACATTTTCTTTTCCACACTAATTAAAATAACAAATGTCAGTCGTGGAATTAGCGTCTAATAAAATTGACACTCAAAACAACAACAGGCCCAGCAAAGCGTTAAACTGCAGTTTGCCACATACATTTTTGTTTACAAAGAAATATTAAAATACCGAAAATCGTAATTTCCCACGCTAATTTGTTTCCCTTTATTTTTTTATGTCTATTTTCTGCGATTTTTTTCATGGCAAAGAAGCGCTCTGCTGCCGAAGTGGAATTGAATGTGTCCACTGTTTCTCTTCAGCTTGAGACACATCAGCACATCAGCCTGGTGACCTTCTCCTCCTGAAGGTGGCTACACAAGGCTGTTTTAATGCGAGTAAATCAGAGTAAACGTTACAGCAGAAACATGTGGGGAAAAAGTATTTGCGCAGACAGAGAACTTATTTAGGTATGAAACCATGAACATACTTTGTCTAATGTCTGCTTTGTGTTAATATTTTTACTGGACGTTGTGTCGGACAGTTTTTGATTTTATTGGACATTTAAAAAAAAAAAATTATTTTGAATGGTCTAAAACCAATAATGGAAACGCTCTCTCTAAGTATTTGCTACTTAAAATTCCAATTCTAGCAATAGTTCATTTACGCTAAAACTGTTACTACACTTACTACAAGCTGTCAGTCAGTCTGTGTGTTGACATGGCAACACAATTCTTTGGGAACAATATATGTTGACTGGGCAAAAATAAACAAAAGATTTGGCCTCATTGTGTCTGAAATGTCATTTACTCTATGTATTAATTTCTTGTTTATAGAAATTCTGTTTAAAACCAAGATCACACTCGCAGCCATGCTGTTGTACTGAATTTCAACACAGCACTGATTACCCACTGCACTAATCTGAGGCTGATATTCAGTACAACACTCCTGCTTGTGCAATATTGCTTAAATATATCTTGTGTGTCATCCTGTTTTTGCTTCACGTTGAAGTTGATGATAGAGACTCGATTCACTGATTCCAGGCACTTTGATTTGAGATCTGTGAGCCAACTCTAAAGCTTTGAAGTCGATTCCATACACCGAAAATGATTCGTCTTGTGCCTACACTGCCAACAATATGACTGGAGTGTTTCAGTTAGTGAGACAGCCAAGGGGTATTAATTTTGCCTTATTTTGAGTTCATATGGTGGAGCTGAACAAATCAGTGCTTGAAATGCAATACCAGTAAAAGCTAGTTTGTCTCATAAATATTAGTGACCTGGGGAGGAAACTGGAGGACCTGGAGGAAACCCCCAAAGCACGGGGAGAACACACAAACTCCGTGCACACAGGTTGGAGGCGGGATTCCAACCCCCAACCCCCGGTTAGCAAATGTGCTAACCACTAAGCCATTGTGCTCTCTCTAAATAATCAACTAATAAAATGCAATAAAAAGATTAGCAAAATATTACTTGCGGCCCCAGTGACAAAAACAGCTTTCTTGCTTCTTATTTGCCTTCTTTTCCTCGAAGTCATGTGTCAGTCGGCCACTGAATTCTTCTTAAACTAATGCTATAATTATAATACTATACTGTAACAAACAACTAGACAAAACCTGCCATTCCAGAATATTCCAGATAATGCCTTATAGATGTTCCTTACTGTCAAGAATAAAGAATAGCAAATACTGGTCTTGACCTCTTCCTATAAAGAACTTTGCTTATGTCTGTAATTTCAGTTTTTTAGGGAGTGGGTGGTTTCCTTTTTCACCCTTCAGCACATTGCTGACTGTTCTGTTTATGCGACAAGAAAGAGGAATGATTGTGATAACAGACTGAAAGCCCACGCAGTCACAAAAAAGACAAGAGGCGGTGATTGGATATGGGGTGATGAGATGTTTGTCCAGATTTCTGTTCTTTGCATGTAGTCAATTAGGCAGTGGCACAGCAATTTAAATCATATTTACTTTCCCCTAACCACCATTCAGCATGTAATATCAGGTATGAGTAATCCCAGACTGAATGGAAAGAAGCAGAGAGCAGAGCTGCCTTTCAGAGCGATGACTAAACACTTGAGAGAAAGGCTCCATGGAGGTTCACAACGCAGTAGCTCAATAGAAAGGCGATGACGTGTCTCCTTTAATGCCGCCATGCTGCTCTCAGTGTATCCCAGAGGGCAATTTTTTACTTAAACAAATGTTCTGGCTTTCATCTAGCCACTGGTTTTTTACAGAGTATAGGGCTGGGTGCTAAGGCTGGGTGATGAGACTGACAAATCACCAGTGCTTATCTAGGATGGGTGAAAATCACTTGTGTTGGGAAGGTGGGAATACAGGGAAAATATTTTTTGTTATTTGTTGTTTATATGGGTCATGTGGGTGAGTCCATGATGGATATGTGACTTGTGGAATATTCCAAATATTTTGTCGAATTGCGTGTTCAGGTAACAGGGTTAAGGGAATATTGTGAGACACAAATTTAAGTATGAGATGTTAAATGGATTCACCCATTAATGCAAAATTAGATTTTTGAAGTATTTTAATGATTATATTTGTATAGAGGATATAGAGATGGATGCAAGTGCAGCTAAGAGCTTTCATAAAGAGAGAAGGGCAGACAAATCCAAATCGTAAAGGACAAACGTGGTCAAAAATTGTCAGGCAAACAGGATAAACGAGGTGAAACGAGAACCAGTAATCAGGAGGATGAAAACAGGATCAAAAACCATGACACAAGAACAATAAACAAGGCTTGGTAACGCACTGGAGGCAAACCACAGAAACGATACTTCACTCTGAACAAAAACACACGAAGGGTTTAAATACTAAACATAATCAAGTGTAAAACATAAACAGCTGAGACCAATAACATAACAGGGGTGGAGACAGGACAGAACCCAAAACAAAAACACGTGTAACAGAAAACAAAGTCAATGTCAAAAACCCGGAAGTGCGTGCTGTTGCGGTCCGGGCTGCTGAGCGCGAGTGGATATCTCTAACAATATTTCATGCTAAAGTGCAGTTTTAGTGCACTGGGGCTGGCAGAAATGATGTAGAAACTGCTATAGGTGGCTTCTCTGAAATATTCATATAGTTTGTTGTGAAGGACACTTTAGCCATGTTTAAAATGCTAAATATTCAAGTCATTAAAATATTTTATTTTTACCTACATATTTATAAATGTGATATCGATGCGACACTCCAATCGTGGAATCACCTCATGGTGTTAATAAATATTACAAATAAGTGAACACAGCAGCTTACTGAGCCTAATTTGAGAGAAAAACAAATGATGCAAATCTCAAAATAGAGAAGCATTATTTTTAATAACTCTGTGAATTACTTTTTGGAATTTATGCTTCTTGGAAAGATGATGCTCTGTAGAAAAATCTCGCATAGAAAATGCTCTGCTTTCCAAGTGCTGCTGAATTCCCTGCACTCCCAGATGGAGGGTCTCTTAAGTAGGGCTAGGGTATCAATATCACATTTATTTTCAGTGTTTGAAAAAAAAAAATTAAGCAGCTGTTTAGCTTTCAAAGTTTTGCAGTAGATCTTTGAAATTGTGAAATGTTAGAATGTTAGATTCCTCCCCCCACCTACTTTTTCCAGTGTGAATTTTACTTGCTGGCAGTTTGTTAGCAAAATTGTACATCGTGGTACGTAGGACACCTGACCAATCACACCCACATGTGCTTGTTGAACATCCCATTATAGATTTGGAGCCCAGGTTGCTTTTACTGTAACCTCCACTTCTCTCTTTTTCCACTAGATTTGGGAGATTTGTCCATTCAGCCATAAGAGCATTAGAGCAGGCGAGGAGGCCTGGGGTGCAGGCGACGTTCCAATTCATCCTAAAGGTGTTCAGTGAGGTTGAGGTCAGGGCTCTGTGCAGGCCACTCGAGATCTTCCACTCCAAACTTGACCATGTCTTTATGGAGCTCGCTTTGTGCACAGGGGCATTGTCATGCTGGAAGAGGTTTGGACCTCTTGGTTCCAGTGAAGGGGAAATCTTAATGCTGTAGCATACAAAGACACATATTCTAGACAGTGGAGTGCTTGTTTGAGGAAGATTCACATGGGTGTGATGGTCTGGTGTCCACATACTATACTATTGACCATATATTGCAATTTGTATATCGTAGAAACATTTTCAAGTATTATGATATATTTTTGTCATATTGCCCCCCTGTACTCTTAAGGGCCTGAACCAAAAGGTTTAACAGATATAAAAGCGGGCCTATAGGGATTGCAATTGAACAGGGTGCAGACATGGGTAGAATACCAGGTGTGCAACATTTTGACACATGGGAGGCATTGTGCTTGGTAATCCCAAACAAGAAAATATTGTGATAATTATTTTCCACAGCGCATGTATCTGAAATAGTGTGCCATGTACCTGCAATAACTCTTCTCATGGCTTCTGATTTAATGTGCTCTAATAAGAGACACTGCCTCTTGTATTAGTTTGCGCTCTCTGATTAATCCGTCATGACACCAGGCCTTCCGTTCAGCTCTCTGTGTGTGTGTGTGTGTGTGTGGGTGTGGGGGTGGGGGTGGGTGGGTGGGTGGGTGGGAGAGAGAGAGAGACTGCAATGTGTTTGGCAGCATCAGCTCAGAATTCTGCCGCAATAAGACGCACTACTGCATTAATGTGCTAAAGCCTGCTTGAGGCACGGCCGGCTTACTCAAGCGGGAGACACAATTAGGCCAGACCTATCCATCAGCCAACAGCTCCACTCAATCAACGAGGAAGCTTTGCTGAATCATTTGTAAAAGTTTGTGAATGGCGTTGGAATTGGCCATACTGGAGCACTCCGGGTTCTGGTGCTATCTTGATGATGCGCTTTCACAACAAACCCCGGCAAGAGCAAACGGACATCACGCCTCCCCTCCCCCTGCGTGGATGACGAGCTGCATTTGGATAGAGTGTGGGTGCTTTTTTTTTTTTTTTTTTTTTTTTTTTTAATGCCTCCTCCATTTCTCTGCCTGCCATTCTTTGATATGATTGCCCTGTCCGCCTTTGAGCGTGCTCATTGGCAGGAAGCAGATGAATGCTGTGTGGGCTTTAGGTTTTGTTCTTTTAAATTCATGAGGGATGGCCTTTTATTTAGGCTGTCAGTCACCTGCTGCTGTCTCGGTAATTAGACCATGTAGCACGCCAAGCGCTGGAGTAGGCATTTCTCTGTGATGCACGCATCGTGTGTTTATGGGCAGCTATGTATTTATGGACATCCTTTCAGACCATCAGAAAGTGCAAGTTTTTGTGAAGTATGAAAGCCGCAGTCCATTTTTAATTTTTATTTATTTATTTATTTAAAAAGGTCTGAGGCTTTGCTTTAATTAAGCCACAGTGCAGTCCACATCAGGTGTTGAAGCTATTGGTGCTGGAATGCTGAGTAACGTGATTGATTGATTCAGTTTGTCATGATACTTCCTGTTTGAGGTTTCTTGATGCCAGAGAAAGGGTTGTTCTCAGCGAAGGAAACTGAACACCTTATAATTTCATGTAATTTGCACACATTTGTGGTGTGAATACTTGCACTGTGAGCATCTTGTGCCAATCTGCATGGCTGAAAATGTTCTTGTACAGGAACACTTCCTAGTTTGCAGGTATTCCTGCATGATGATAAACCATGCATCAGAAACGCACTCTTCCCACCACTTAAGTGTTGGTTCCACAGGAAATTAATAACTAGTGCCCATCATTTTATAAACCTGCATGCACAGACGTGACGTGAAATTAATTACACAATCTATCCACAATTCAGAAGAAATTCTTCTGTGAAGGGAAACCTGAGATTATGAGCCCCTCCCCCAAAAGAGCTGAGTTTCCAAATGTGCAAAATTCCCTTTGATCCCAGAACCTCTGGCACGTGGAAACTGGCACTGTGGAACCCATTGGTCGCTGGTCCAGTATGGAAGTTTCTATTTTATTTATTTATTTTTAATTTATCCTTCTCTAAAAGTATTTCAACAGCAGTGATTTATTTATTTATTTATTTATTTTTGTATTTTTTTAATTTTTTGGAAAGGTGATCGTGATATTGCTATTATATTGTCATATTGTGCATTTGGTATGACGTCCAAATCCCAGTACCACCAAGCTGCCACTGCTGGGCCCTTGAGCAAGGCCCTTAACCGTCAACTGCTCAGTTGTATAAAATGAGATAAATGTAAGTTGCTCTGGATAAGGGTGTCTGGCAAATAAAAGTAAAAGCATTCATCTTATCCTCGGCACGATGGATCCGGAGCCTATCCTGGCAACACTGCATGAGGCGGAAATACACCCTAGATGAGCCACCAGCCTATTGCAGGGCACCATTTATACCCATATGTAGTTTAGAGTTTCAAATCAACTGACCGACGTATTTTTGCGGAACTGGAGAACATGGAGGAAACTCACACGGGCAAATGGGAACCTCCAAACAGACAGTAACTTGAGCTTGGGATCAAACTGGGGACCCTGGAGCTGTGAGGCAGCAACTCAATTTATTTAATATTGTTTAATGTCGTTCATACGACTGTTAGTTCCGGTCTACTAATTTGATTGATTGAGCGGTGTTCCATGAGCGCTTATATTTAGTATCGCAGCACTGGGACATTTCACTGTGTGTATCACTCCACTCATCCGTGTTCGCCATATAAAATTCCGCTAGTGTTCGCGACATCATCAGTGGACATAGCAAATGATACATTTCTTTTTATGAATATCAATTTTGATGTGAAATATGAAAGCTTGTCAGATGAAGATGAAAAGGGACACCAATTTCACCAGAAGCACTTTTTAACAGGAGCATAGAAATCGACGTGTGCTAGCTAGCCGACGGGCTGTAAAGCGAGTTTAGCTTCTTTGGGATCAATTTTAAACAAAACATTTGGCTATATTGTGTCCGAAATGTAAATTACTCGTTATAGATTTCTTGTCTATAGAACTGTTGAATCAATGAATCAAATAAATCAATGAATCAAATCATCAGCCAATACGACCTAATTAAACAAATGTCCGATCAAACAAAGAAACAACGATCATCCAAGCAATGATATGATGATGCAAACGCGTTTACTGTTCTCACTGTTTGTAAAACAAGAATTCAGTAGTCTTATCTGTTCCTTCTGGGTTTTTGTTTTCGAATATTGCCATGGAGAAACTCTATTTTCATCTGAATATGGCATGATTATAGTTTTGATATATAACATCACAGTATGTGATTGAGTCTTGGGTATTACACTGATGGTTTAAATGTGCTGCTGTGCTCAGATTGCATGGAAAAGTCTGGAAGGGAATGACTAATTGTTTTTTTTTTTTTTTTTTTTTCTCTCTCACTCTCTCTCTCTCCGGTTTCTCTCTGCTCTACTTTCATATTTTCCCTGTCTATCTTATGCTATCGCTCTGCCTTTGTGACACGTCTTTTCGACTCTGCTCATCTCTGTGTCTCTCTCCCCCTCCCTGTTCTCTCTCTCTCTCTCTCTCTCTCTCTCTCTCTCTCTCTCTCTCTCTCTGGCAGGCTGCTCCTGCAGTGAGTCAGTATCATGGAGGCAGGCAGCGGGGCTGCTGCAGTGGTGGGGAGTACAGCACTAGGACTGTTCACGGCTACAGGAAGTCATGACATCTCTGACAGGTAAGACTTGCACGTCTTATTCCCATGCTGCTTCGCCAGCCTCACAAGGGTCATTCTCACCTTTATGAGGATGCTGCTAGGAGGCAGTTGGACAAGCTGTGCGTGCGTGTGTGCGCGTGTGCATGAACATGTGCTCTGCTGCGTGTGATCTCTGACTCCTCTGATCTTCCATTTATGAAGATATTTTAAGAGTATAAGAATATAAGATTGCGTTTGAGCTTTGTGGTTTAACGGTGGTGATGTGAGTGTGTCTCCGTGTGCACGAGCACATTTCTGGCACGGTACTGTATATCCGATCCCTCTCCCGAGGTTTGTGGAGAGATGTCAGAAGTGTTGGCGTGTGGACGCACATCTCATGCGGACGTGGCTTGCTCTCATTGATTTTTCCACGACTGTACAGCATTGTCGGGCTGGTCAGGAATGATTATTGGTCAAAGCCTTGTTCAGTGACTTTATTAATCAGCTACGAGTGATGTCACTACTCAGAGCTTTCTCTTTATGTAATGTTGCATCACATTACATTACAATTACCACCATCATATTTTGTATGCAATACAGCTTAGGTAATTACTCGTAACATGCACTGACTGTATTGCAATGCTGGTGCACTCCCACCCACTCCCAGTGGCAGACATCTGAAGCCCAAGCTCCGAGTGCAAGTCACATGACCAAGAGAGTGCTCACGAGTGCCTGCGCCGTGCTTTGCAGTGTTGAACTCTCTCCCGGACCCCTTTCTGAGACTCGGCGTTAAATCCCTTTCACAGGATCGCCTCCTTGCCACCAGTTTCGGGCCGGAGGGGCAGGGATTGTCTCCGTTTAAGGGATTATTGTTCCGGCCACTTTTTTAGCACTCTGCCTCGTTCGAAACGGGGTTGCCATGGCAGCCACGGCTTAGCATACATTAGATATTAGCACAACATTACAGAGGTAAAATAAAAGGGTGCTTTCTTTTCATCCTGTGAACGAGCCAGCTTCAGAATTTCCTCAGGAATCCTCAATATGCCTCCTGCATGCTTGGGAAAGGGCAATGTAACAGTTTTCAGGCCTGTAGTGCAGTGCTGTGACCCAAAGCAATGCCAGGAGGCCTCTTTAAAAGCTGGTCTCCTGCCAGTGCGCTCAGTGTGCATCTTAACACGCAAGGCTCCAGAGCCTGGCTCTGACTCTGGGCAACTCTCAGACGATGAAGGAAGCTTCGAAAATGCAGGAGTTACGTGGTTTATGACATAAAGCTACAGCAATCTGTGAAGAGCATACTAATGCACCTCGCTGCCAGAAGAGCATACTGTAATTTACAGATTATAAGACCTTTTTTTTTTTTTTTTTTTCTTCTTTTTCTTTTCTCTCCTCCCCCCACCCTCTGGCAGGTGCTGCAGTATATCCAGGGAAACCTATGCTTGCATTTTGCATTAGCGAAAATGTAATATGCCACTGTTTGATTCTTTACTGTAATCATGCTACTCCAACATTCACAACAGTGTTATGCTAATGTAATGTGTACACTCTCTCTCTCTATCATAACAGTTTATTATAATTAATTCAAATAAATGTAATCTTATCGCACTACTTTATCTCTGTGTATGATTTAAAGCAGGCAGAATTCTAGATCTAACAACCCGTATATATAAAAAAAAAACTAACGAAAATGAACAGTCAAATTATCCTTTCAAATTTTGTGCTGCAAACATCGACAGCTTTAACTTGTCAATGCTGCCAAGTGACCACGGTGTAAGCGGGATAATCCACGGCTAGGTGTGCGTTACACAATTTATAGCCATCTGTTAATCCCTTACATATAACAAACAATTCTGAATTGAAAAAAGGAATAACAGATGAATAATGCAAATATTTATAGAATATATTACTGAATAGCCAGCTACTGTACTCGCCGTTGCTATGGTAACTTAGATGGCTCCTGTTGTTCTATCATGATCTACTTTTTTGGTGCTGTATGTTCTAAACAGGATGCCAGTCAATCGCAGCGCACCGTTGACACACTCATTCACACTTAACTTATCCTAGACAGTCTATCTACTGGTGTTTTTGGGAGGAAATCGGAGAATCTGAAGGAGAACCAGGTGGGCATGGGGTGAACATGTGATGCTCTGCACAGAAAGTAACCCGAACCAGGGACTTTCTGAGGCTGGATACTGTAACACCATTTTGTGCACATGTATGTTTTTTTTTTTTTTTTAAACTCACCTACAGAAAAGGTTTTACTTACCTAGAGTAAAGGTTTAAAAAGTACCAGCAATACCCGGAGCAATTTTTTATTTTTATTTTTTTTTAAAGAAAAGTGTATCATGATGCAAGTTATAGTCTCACGTGCTCATATTTCCCCCACCCAAGTGAGAATTTTGGGCAGTATATATTAGGTGAACTATTATCTGGAAAATCGCCTAACCACTTTTGGTTTGGTTTCTACTTCTCAAAAATATAAAGGACTGAAACACCCTTGAGGGCTGTTACTTGAAAAGATTGGCTCATCCAAAACCCCTTAATCATGCAGGCAGATTCCAGTCTCCATTTTTTTTTACTGTCAGTCTCATTTTTCTCTGTTGCCGCCGGTGGAAAATGGCTTGTTAGACCAGTTGTTTCAGTTTCGCACGGCTTAAATCTCTGATGCTTAAATGATTGCAGGTTAAGCATAGCTGTTAAAACATACAATTTTCACAAATGCCTGATGGTTATGGCTTGGAGTGAGGTGATTTGAAAATCGTTATGCGGTCAGGATTTTTAGATGCACTTTGGCTGTGACATCAGGTTGTGCCGAGTGTCCTCAGGTAACCTCGGAAAACAACTGAATTCTCTGTGTGTGTGATCAAAATGAAAGCCTTGTTGGTGGTGGTGGTTTTTGTTTTGTTTTGTTTTGTTTTTTCTTTTTCTCTTTTAAGTCTCTTATGCTTAAAACCTTTTGAGCATCAGTGAGTTAGAAGAAAGTTTCCCTGTGTGTGGCCTGGCAGGGCTCTCAGAATTTCATTTCCTCTCGATCACCCTACAGTTTGGAGCTGGACTCTGACCAGCAGGAGAGCACGACTCTGAAGGTCTCATATCTCCAGTGTGTGCTTTGAACAAGCGCCTTGCGGTAGTTTTGATGACTAGTCTATCGCCATTGTCTATTACTGAAACAAACCTAAAGTTGGGGAGGTGGTTTGAATTGGAAAACGGGCGTTGCAGGTGAAAAGCAGCGTACAGTAATAGCCCCACTTTTCTCAGGCACTGGAGGAGCGAACACATCGAGATTGCTGCTCAATCAGCCGTGCTCTGTACTATCAGATTGCGGTTGTTTCAGTGAAATTGCCTTGATGCAGTGTGTGTGTGTGTGTGTGTGTGTGTGTGTGTGTGTGTGTGTGCCAGACGGAGGCTACTGGACCAGTGCAGGTTGCCAGTCTTCTGCAGGGCCAAATTCGGTGCCAGCATGCAGGATTATGGAGTATGCTAGTCGGATAAAGTGCTTTAGTTCTTATTGCACGGCTTTCTTTACCAGTCTCTGTTTTATACTCTCTCACTGTATAGTTAAAGTACATGGAACTGCTGAGCCTCAGTAAAGCAGACACATGATTTATGAAGCGTCACCGTGACCTTTATGAAATACTCTGACATAGCGATGTCTTTTTGGAAGACTGTGGAGGATTTTAGTGGCATAATCCTACCCACATTTCTAATCTTACATTATGTTTTACTGTAACATAATTAGTCTTGTACTGTATTTATCATGTGAGCATGATTTTCCATTTTACCTTTAAGGCAGATTGAATTTGCACCCAGATACATCTTGCCAATGTGACAGTTAACCTGTCACTAGAGTTTCCCCCAAGTCTCTCCTATTTTGGTCACCTGCCAATTCCTACTTACCCACCAGCTCTCCCCGATCACTTAATAACTATCAACTGGGGAGGGTGAAGGCTAATATTAACGTTCACACATGTTACGATTTCATTGCTTCAAGTCGCCAGTCACTGTATATGAAGCCACCAGTAGGTGTTGGTGCAACTAGCATCCCACTTTTGACAAAAAATCTGTTTTCTTGACGCTAAAATGAAACATTCTGGAGGGAGAGCGTTTGTATATAAAGTTCATCAGTTTATATGTATCATATCCTACGAGATGAAGGAGAAGCTGTGTGTGCTCTTTGCCATTGCTGCCGTCTGCCTCCGGCGAAAGCACAAGCACCAGTTAGCTTAGTTTAGCTTATGGCCTTCTTGGCCACAGCCTCCATGTTTCCATGGGTGAAGTGACCGGCTTGGCGTTGGTAATTTCCGGCGCTGGAGCCACACGCGTCGACCTCAGATTCTCAGTCCTTCTCCTAGCGAGCACGGGAGGCTACTCAACACTTGTGCGCTACTGTCACTCCCATTGGTAGTCGCTGCACCAAGTAGCTCCATATTTGCATAAAGTTAAACCTTTTTCAACTTCGTTGCCGGACACACCCACATCTAATCGCCAGCAGAGGCTGTCTCTCATGTTTCCGCGAGTTGCCAGCTATCTTTGATAACAAATGGTCTCCGGTCGCTTTGTCGCTGCATGCGTGAACGTAGCTTAACCATTGCTTCTTGTGAGATGCATGAAGCCAGACAGTCACATCTTTTCAAACTGCTGCTCATGCTGCGTCACGGGGAAGTGTAGCACATGCTGAGGAAAGTGCTATCTACCCTCTTCCACATGCATGAGCTCACTGACTCCCTGCAATTGTCTAGTGTCACTGTGATTGACTGTGTCCTTGTCAGGATTCCAAGCTTTGTTCTCTGGACGATTGGGAACTCGCACTCTCTGGAAGATAGAAACTACCGAGTTTTTACTGCTAGGTTTAACTGCCCATTAAAGTAGATCACTCAAGGATGGTTAGGTTGCTAACAAACTGTTGCTTTTAATCACAAATGCTAAGACATATGATCGCTAGCTTGCTTGTGAACTTTTAGACAAGATATAATACCACAACTATATAGCAAGTCAGCGTACTGTCTTTAAGTAGCCAGACATTAGCTCACTTTTTAGGAAACTAGGCTGCAGTAAATATAAAGGCTTGAATTGATTATTATATTATTAAGTTGGCTAATCAGATTTAACTTGGCGAGTGATATTTTCAACTAGGTGCAACCTGATTAAGCATAATTGACTGCAGTATAATTGACTGAGCTGAGCTAGAGATGGCTATCATTAGATAATTAATTTAATTAACTCTCATGCATTAATTAAATCATATTTTACTGTCAATTTAGAGTTGAATTGTGATTACGTTTGGCATTTAAACGATCCACACAATTTTTTGATGATTAAAGGACCAGTATTATTTTGTCAAATATTTCTCGGTGAAGGAATGAAGGTGTGAATTAAGAAGAGTGTTTAATGCATAAATTTCTTTATTTGACACCAGTCCATCATGGAGCATCCATTATTTAAACCTTCGATTTAGGGTAGAGGAAGTAGCCACGATAGGGATGTAAACCAAATATGAGTACTTTATTTGGATTTAATAGATGATGTCCATCCATCCATTTTCTGTACTGCTTATCTTACACAGGGTCACGGGAAGCCTGGAGCACAAGGCGGGAGACACCCTGGACGGGGTGCCAACCGATCACGGAGCACAATCGCTCTCGCACTCATTCACACACTACAGACAATTTTTGAGATGCCAATCAAAATGTCAACACATGCCTTTGGACTGGGTAGGAAAACGGAGTACCCGGAGGAAGCCCCTGAGGGGATATGCAACATCGGGAATGTTGGAGAACTCAAACCCCCAACCACGGAGGTGTGAGGCAAACATGCTAACCACGAAGCCACCGTGTCCCCCAACAGACATTGTGTTCTACGTAGATGGGGAAAAGATGTGAATAGGAGGCGCGCTATTTAAAGAGCTTGCCAGAAATTCAGAAAGCATCTAGTCGAGGCTAAGCCATACAAGCAAGAGGTTTTTACTTTCATGTTGTTGCAAACAAGCGCTTGGAGATGAAAAACAAAGGCCACATTGCATGATTCATGTACAGAGTTTACTTATGACGTATGCTCACATTGCTGGCATTTCTACCTCTGATGCATTTTCCCCATGTTTCTGGGGGCATGGTGATGGGGTTCATATTTAATTTATTTTTTAATTTTTTTTATTTTTTACTTCCAGTTTAGGCCACACCCTCTTTGTGCTTTGATCCAAATACAGACTATTTGGAGCACTGAACAGATATAGTAACAAATAGCAGCATTGCATTACACCTCTACCACACGAACACTGGGAGAGCATGTGACACTCCACACAGTAACAGTAACTCTGGATCAGGAACAAACCCAGGACTCTGGCGGCAGCAACGTTACCCGTCGAAAACCTCTCAAAAAAAAAAAAATCACATTTTTTTGCAACATTGTTTCAGTGGATTGCAGGCCTACACTTCATCTCCTCTGCCTTGCCTTGTGTTGGTGGTTATCCTTTCAGCCTATGGCTGATGAATCATTGAGTGCGTTCACTGTTGGACTAATTTTGTGGTTCATTAAGCTGGAAGTGTTGAATAAGGGAAGTCTTTAGTGCTTCTGCATCACTGCCATGGCTCCGTCTTTTGTAAATGTGCCAGACGTGATCATGTAACAGCATTAAGCCACACCTCTAGGTATCTACAGTCACTCACACGATTCATAGAATTGATGCAGCTCCACCGCTCGGGGATCAGTCAGAGGATTAGTAGCATGCTCTCTGGGCTCCTCCCCCCTGTGATCAGACATGCAACCGACACTGTTCGAGACCTGCATCGAAGATGACAGTTTGAGGTCAGCCACGTGTCTATACAGCCTGAGGTGTGGAGATATTGAGCGAGGTTTATATGTGCTAGTGAGAGCTGGCTGCAGACACAGGGTGGAGTGGAGGCCTACACGATGTAGGTTAGATCTCATCAGAAAGGAATTTGTCTTGGATACGAACGAACGTGTCCCACGTATCCAGGTTTCTGTTGCGTGTCTGCCGTCCTCGTTCTAACACCCTGCTTCTCATTTTATAATTTGTTCGTTTCTTCCACAAGGGCTTGTTGTGGAAACCGAATCTTTGTCAGAGATGAATGGGTTTTAGCTGCATGGAGCAAATAGAAACTGCTTGTTTTTTTGTCTTTTTTTTTTTTTTTTTTCTTGTTGAGTTTGCTGAGGATGAGGTTTGCTCCACATTCCCTTATTTTGAGCAATTTACAGAACGGCGCTCATGTAGGTCACCATATTTGAAGCGTTTACCGAAACCTCATTACCTCAGTAAGAAGGAAGACTCATCGTTTGCTGTGTATTGCTTGGTTTAACTGTAGAAATGGTGTCATTGTATAAAATACACATATTGACCAAGTGCAGCCTGCAATGTACTGTTCCAAAATCCAGGCTGGTTTAATCCGCGAAGCACAGGTTTTTATGTAATTGGTTCCAGAGCGATTTTCTTCATTTTGGCTTGCACTGGAGAGGGAAATGAAGATATTGTGGGCACTACTGTGCGTTTCAGCTTTAGGCTTCCTCGTTTTGCTTATTCGCAAAGAAGCATGCTAGTTTTTCTCCCAGTATCCCTGTTCAGATGGTATCAGATAGCATTAATATGAATGAGTGCACCATGTAGAATTTATTGCGGAGGTTTTCCACTGTAGGAAGAAACTAGGATTGTTACGAATACTGATTTTAGTAGTTTAGTATCGCAATACTCTAGCACAACAATGGATGGAATCAACAATATTAGATTCTATGTGTGATTTTCTCATAATTATAGATCATATTTTGCAGTGTAGGGTAATTCCGTTCTTTACAGGCGCTACTCTGTGATCAACCATGCTGGCCGTTTTTGTTCTTTCCACCCATCCTGCATGCAGTACCTACCGTTTTATGACGCGCTCAGAGGTGGGCTGGTAACTTTAATCTCATCGTGTTCATGATTTTACAAGCAGATGTTCCCTTTTATGTTGGGAAAACATAGTTCACTGCTGTGACACACTGTATTTAGTCATCTGTATGCATGCAGGGATTGCTTTCTCAATCAAAATGAGGTTGGTTAAAAAAATTGTTGGTATGAAGCCCTACTTTTTATTTGCATAGCACACACTGTTATATAACTGGTAGTGATGTATAAATAAAGTTGTAATGCAGCAATGTGATACATTAGGCAAAATGTAAAAAAATTTTTTTAAAGTATGTGGACACATGACCATCAAAGCCTTGTCTGCTTGTTGAACATCTCATTCCAAAACTATGGCCTCCCTGTGCTCTTAGAACAGTCTGTATTCTTCTGGGAAAGCTTTTCATTAGGTTTTGGAGCGTGGCTGTGGGGATTTGCCACTTAAGCCACAAGAGCATTAGTGACGTCAGACACTGATGTTGGGTGAGAAGGCCTGGTGCACAGTCAGCGTTTCAGTTCATCGCAGAGGTGTTCATTGGGGTTGAGGTCCATGTTCTGTGCAGGTCACTCAAGTTCTCGCACATCAACGTTGGCACATGTCTTCATGGACATCGCTTTGTGCACAGGGGCATTGTCATGCTGGAACACTTTTGGGCCTCTAGACAATTGTGTGGGAAGGATCCATTCTGTGACAGCCACCTTAATACAAGAGGGTTTTTAAAAATTATTATTTATTTATTTATAAACTGTTTGAACCTTACTGTTTGAGACTAATCCCTTGTGAATAGGGCTTTTGACAATCCAGGTGGAAATAACATCACTGAGCAGCACCTGTAACTGTCTATAAAAAAACTAACCCCACCGGAGTAGGCATTATTATACTCTCAAATCTCATATCATTGTTTTGAGCAAGGTTACAGTTGATCATGTGTCTGTGTTCTGCTGTTCTTTTTGCCTCACGCTCAGCATGTGTAATAGCAAGTGCTGAAGCCATTATGAAAACCGTGTTGACGCTTGAGAGATTGAGAATAAGAATGAGAGAATTATTTGATTTAGGGGATTGCATGTATTCTCATGAAATAAGATCTTTTTTATTCCACACAGAAATGCACTGGTCAGCAATAGAGTGGAATAAAAGTCCCTGTGTGGTGCACAGATCAGGTAGTGACGGACATCTTCTGAGAAATAGTCTATTTTCTCCAGACTTTTAGTTATCCGTTCCAAGAGTTACACTTTAGCTAGTTTCGGTTTTCATTCCTTGCCATTTTTAGTTTAAATTTGATTTGATTCATCAAAAGTGAATGCAGTGCTTTATAACGATTTGCACACGCTCATGAGTAACGAGACTGATTATTCTCTTGTTTTTCTTTTCCTCTCGCTCTGCTTTCCCAGGGGACTGAGGCCTGGCCGCAACCTGGAAGCCGACGACATAGTGCCTGAGCTTGCCAGGAGTATTCACCCGCGGGAGAGGCCTGACTGGGAGGAAACCATTAGCGCTATGGTGAGATGCAAATTCCTCACACACACACACACACGCATCCACCCACACAGCGTACAAATTCACTCATCTTTAAGAGGATGCTGGTAAATTCTCAAGTGTAGTAATTACAGCTCGAATCCCCGCTTGCTGATAGTGTTTTACAATACTACCATCACACCCACATTCCTGTAGGAGGCTTTCATACTATTCTTATTGCTTTTACACTCATTACATTATATTGCATTGATTTCAGTTGGTTAAATGACATTGTAAATGAGTTATTACATTAGAGACATGGTGAGGAGTGATCTCTGTTTAGCTATAACAGACACTTAAAGAGCCTCTCTTGTCCAGAATTTGGGTCTGTACGTGTTATTTTGTTCCCCACGTTCATGTTTTGGATTCGTGTCCAATTTAACAACTCGACACACGCTTCCAGTGCGTTCTGTGCAGCTGGAACGGCACGGTCTCCATGGCAACCTCGCCAATAGCTGATGTTGTTTTGAGCACAGACAGATTGGGGGGACTATTCACAATGACCAGAGTATCACAAATACAACGGCACTCTTTTTGTGTCGGTGTGTTTATCCTATAATTTTAGTCACTGATTATAAATGTCATGGGTATCACCAGTACATTTCTAACACTGCACTAATTAACTACATCCAGTGCGTTTACATGGAGAACAATAATCCACTCTTAACCCGATTAAGAAACTACCATGTAAACAGCAATTTTTAATTACCTTAATCTAATTAAGGTCATACTCGAAGTAAGCAATAATCAAATTAAGACAGGTGGAGTACTCCTGTTTTAGTTGCATTATGGACGTGTATTACAGACATGTAAACACCTTAATCACATTATGAGCGTTGTGTGAGAGTTTTCACCGCATTTTGCGACAGGACACTTTCACACACAGAAGTTTTATGGCGAACAAGAGAGTTCGGCTGCGACCGAAACCGCATACTTCCCTACTATAGGCCTGTAGTGGGGAAAAATACATGTATCTCGGCTACTATATAGACGGTAAGTACGCGGTTTGGGATGCAGCCCACGGCTTCAAGCAGTTGTCTATTAGCACGTACAGCATGACAAATAATTAACTGCACTTAAAGCGTTCGTAAAAAAAAATTAAATAAAAACACCCCAAACTGTATACGGTACCATAACGAAAACGAACTGTATGTTGATACGTGAAATTCTGGAGGGACGTCGGACGGTGTGGCGCGGTGACGTAATGACGCGGGCTGTTAATCTAATTATGTTCTATAACATGTAAAACAGGAACGTAACAGGAGTATTCTAAAAGCGACTCGTGTAAACACCTTAATCACATTATTATCTTACTCAGAGTAAGGTCAATAATTAGATTACTGCTGTCCATGTAAACGTAGTCATTAATACATGTGGTAACTGATTGGACATACCTTTTCTTGTTAAATAATTCATTATGGTAGGTGTTGGAAATTACACGTCTCACTTAGGGACACATTGATAACGATACTGGTAATGGGTATCCATGTGATACTGTGCTCATTTATTCATACGCTTACACACAAACTATGGAAAGAGTACACACGGAGTAAAGCTGAAAAGTACTAAAGTAGCATTACTGTCATAAAAATTCACTTGCGTAAAGGTAGTGATCAAGAAGAGTCAATAAGATTTCTGGTGAAAAACTAAACTCGCTTATCAACAGTATGTAAAGAAAGGTAACATTAGGTAGCTGTTCGCATGGTTTCAGTAGCTTGTTAGATTTGTTAGCTAGCTGGATAGTTCATGTCATACATGTGTCTAGCTACATAGTTGGCAATCTAGCAAAGGTGCCCTTTATACGTTATCCTGAGCGTTACCTATAGGCTGTAGCAGCGTTTAGATATATTTAACACAACAAGCAATTGCTACTGAACATCGAAGTGACATCTTAAGTTCACAGAGCTTTCATACTATAAAACATTAAATGACGAGTGAACTAGTTTAGTTTACCTGTACATGTTTCCTCAGATTGGGTGTTGAGCTGTGAAACACCCATATCTCCTATCTATCTAGGTTTTGGCTAGCATTATTTGTAGATCATCGTCACATTTGTCTATCTATCTATCTATTTATTTATTTATTTATTTATTTATTTATTGGAGCATTGACAACTGACGATACTAGGGCTGCACAATTAATCGAATATCGATCTCGATTATGATTTTGACTGCCCACGATTACACGAACATGATCGACTGTGATATTGACATTTTAAAGTTCATCCTCCGCTCATAGAAAACCGCTGCATATCAGATCAAGTGCTTCCTAAACTTACAGCCAGTCACCATTGAGTGGCGCAGGGATGATGTCTTTTCGTACGCCGAAACCCGGAAACGAGTTAGCATTTTAGCGCTCGATCTGCCAGCTTCGCTTCGTGCTCCAGCGCTTTGCACGATGGGAAATCGTGACTCTAACATGTTGCTAAATGGGACTGCAGACGTTGTCAGGGACATTAAACGGCATCGCGCCGAACAGGAAAAAACTTATGCGGATAAACTGGTTCAGGTATGCTGTGCACAATTCCCCAAAAAAACATGGATGAAGATTCATCCACAGAGTGAATCTGTATTATGGAAAATGTTTTAAATCAAGTTTGGAGAAATTGTCGGAAGCTTGGTGACTGTGATGTTGAAGTCGAGCGACCATGGTGTAGTTCGTTTATAGCGTGCAGTTAGCTTTTTATTTCTGGCGATCGTATTTAGGCTTCAAACTTCATAAAAGTTGTGTTCCTCTGTGAAAATTATCTTGATGCACAAAAGTGTTAGTATTGTGAACTTTTGTTGATCTCACAGAATATTTTTTTTGCAATAATCCAAAAGCCTATGGGAAAATCCTATTGGGTTTTTGGCGAGGGAACCAGTGTGTTGATAACTTCTGGTGTCCGGTACAAAATGACATCATCCCTGCGCCACTCTATTGGGTGATTTTGCTGCGTCTCTCCTCCTGTAAACACTGTTATTGCCTTTTCTGCAGACACCTGAATTGTTTTCATTTGGTTGATGGAATTTTTATTTTTACTCATCCTATAATTTGGGTACAATTTTATTTATATTTTGCTTCTACGAGATGATGCACTTTAAGGATCAGTCTAATTTGATGCAAAGATTTGTACATTAGCAGGAATGTAGCACAACATGGAGGTGAAGGCAGCGGTCTGTTCATTTAAATGTGAAAGTGCAATAAAAATATGTTGTCCATAAAATCAATGAATAATTGTGATAAATAATCGGGATCTCAATATTGATCAAAATAATCGTGATTATCATTTTGGCCATAATCGTGCAGCCCTAAACTATACCTGATAAATTGGTACATGGATGCTTATCTGTCTCCTCTGTCTCAGACATTGCTGCTGCTGACTAAGCATCTGCCATCTGAAGTGTACTTTCTTGTCAGGGAATGGGTTCATTTTGATTGGCTCTCGAAATGTAATTATTTAAAATGTGCACATACGGTCTTTTAATTGGCTTACACTCTTCTGGGGTTATATGCATCAATATTCTTTAGTCTGTAACAGTGATCAGCAATAAATGTAGTGAAGTTGAATGAACTCAAGTTAAAGTAAAATGCATTGATTTAATTATACTCAAAAAAGTAAGCTTACAGTGAACCATGTACTCGAGTACTTTTGTGAGTACATGGTCTGTTACTTTGTACACCCCTGGTACTTTATTAAAAGCTCTTATACTACATGATACTATGTGATGTAAGCCAAGTGCATGATATCACGTTAATGAACACAATGACGAGAAATGCCAGCTCTGTTATTTCATGATTGTTCCTTGCTATATGGCTGATTTTATGAATGTGGTTACATCTACCTCTTCTTTCACTAGTCACTGAGTCATTAGCACATACAATGGGGGAAATGAGTATTGGACGGAAAAAAGTATTGTACATGCTAACTGAAATTTATTTAATACTTAGTGGAGAAGCCTTCGTTTGTAATGACCGCTTCAAGACACTTCCTGTATGAAGAAATTAATCAGCCGCAGTATTCAGGTGTGATTTTGGCCCGTTCTTCTACACATATCGTCTTTAAATCTTGTTCAATTGATTCAAATCAGGTGATTGACTGGGCCATTCTAACACCTTGATATTTTTTCTCTGAAACCAATTGAGAGTTTCCTTTGCTATATGCTTTGGATTGTTGTCCTGCTGGAAGGTCCACCCACGACTCATCTTCATCATCCTGGTGGATGGCAGCAGATCCTTCTCAGGAATCTCCCGGGAAAGGGCTCCATTCATCGTTCCTTCAATTATATGAAGTCTGCCAATACCATGTGATGAAAACAGCCCCAATAAGGTTGCGAAGATCTTGGGAGAGCTCTTTGTGTGACACCTTGGTAACAAAAAGCCTTTTTATAGACCATCAATTTACTAATCCAGCTGATATTAATTTGCACAGATAGGAGGTATAATCACCTCAGAATTTCAGCTGGTTCCTTGCCTTACCTTGCCTTGGAGAACTGCTTTTTCTTAGCATGTTCAATACTTTTTTTTCCCCTTCATATTCCACTTTATTACACAACTTTATTTATGAACTTTAATGTTGTGTATTCTTTATATTTCCAGATTTATTGAGTTAATACTGATGTCTGGTTAAAATTTCATGTGAATAGCCTCGTTGGAAATATATTTACTGAAAAAAATGTTATGCCCAATACTTAGTCTCCCCCCCCCACTATAAGTTAGCAATATAACTCTCAGCCAAAAGTCTAGCAGCTTATTGTTAGGCTTCTAAAATTAGCCACAGTCCTGAGTGCAAGATTATTGAGAAACTCTTACTCGGTAAACTTTTTTTGTTTTTTATTATTTCTCTTTTTATTAGTCATCTTGTAGACCAATTATGAAAATTACATTGTTGTCATTTTGTTGGCAGATAATTAACCTACTAGTTTACCGACTACTAGTTTACAAGGACTTCCAGTCCTCCTGGATTGACAGTTATTAGCTGCTGGAATGGGGACAAAATGAATTACCAGAGATTTTGTGTTTGAATGGTAAAAATAATTGAAAGTTTGAACACATCGGTTTATTTAAGTGACGTGAGACATAACTATCTGTGCAACTGTTCATGAGGGTTGCTCATGTGTGCATCAGGTAAACACTACAGCCCTGTTTGAAATCACTCCCTTGCATTTTACTGTGTAGTATATTGAATTGTGTAGAAAGGTCTAGTTACCTAAATCCTTGCTTACAAAAGTCTAGCTCAGCAACTAACATGATTGTGTGGTTATAACAGATAACATTTTAATGCATTACTATTAGTTTTTATGGCTATAAATGCAGCAATTTGAAGTGGTTGTATTTTCCAGTGGTGCTTTACATGGACCAGCGCCAGAGACTCTGAAATAGCGATATGCAGGTGACCGTTTTTTAGTCCCAATAAAGCACACTCCCACAGAATGTTTTTACCAATCCCGTCCGCACCTGCAGTTATTATTTTTGATTGCACCACAATGTTTAGTTGGTTCTGTTTTCCAAAATATAAACAGCACTAAGTAACATGTTCCATAACACTCCTGGTTGATTTAATACTAAGTAGGTTATGGTATTCGGATTTGCTATCCGTATTGATGAGTACCAAAAGCATGAACTTGTACGCGGCATATAAAATGGGTATCGATGCAGCCCTGGTTTTTATACAGTATGTGGTAGTCTTGTGGGGTGTTCCTGAAATGCAGTGGTTTAGTATCTACTAAAAGCTGTCCAAGGAAGGACAACCGCCTAACCGGTGACAGAGTCGGGGGCACCCAAGGCTCACTGATGTGCGTGGGG
>NC_071272.1:16298537-16328537 GCF_023375685.1 Ictalurus furcatus
TGGGCTCTTGTGTTCGGGATTAGAGCTGATAATGAAGTACACACCGTAAGGGATAATGGATGGAGAAGCTCAGGGTGGGAACGAAGCGGGGGCTTTCTGCTTCGAATACTAATCCTGAACAAAGGAGCTCAGCAAGTAGTCTGGACACCTGAACAACATCTTATCACAGGGTGCGTCAATACTATATTTGTACCCGATTGTGTTTTTAGTCTGAGAAGTATGCGTGCAACGTAAATGAAAACGAATGAAAATCCAGATTAATCTGGATTGTTCTAAATTGCAATCATTGACACATGGGGAATCAGTTGTTGTCTAAACCAAGAAACCTCGAACTGCGGAGAGCCTGCAGTTGAAAAGGGAAAGAGACCGAGTGTGTGCTAAAATGAGAATAAATATCGGCATGGCTTTTTGAGAGGTGGCGAAAACGCGGAGATCTGTAGGGTTTGAAGATCGACGCAGAGATGGCTTTTCAGGTCAGACATTTCAGTGGCTCAATAGGTAGCTAGCAAACATTAGCGCACTTGTTCGCTTGGTTCAGCTAGGTATCGAGTTTACTATGTTGTTTTTTGTTGTTGTTATGGTCGGTATGGTGAATTGCACTAATTTTCTGCTAGCTATGAGAGAGAGCAATTAACCTCTACTCCAAGAAAACTGTATCTGCCGCCACCGCCGTTGTCAAGTATTGGAGCGCATAACTCAAACCATCAGACTCCTCCCTGCCGAGGAACAGTGCCGACACACAACCCACCTAAAAAAATAAATAAATAAAAACTCTGCAAGTAACTTGAGATGGCGATAGAGAGAAGTTCAGTACTGCAGCTTTAACTCCACAGTGTGTCCCATGGCCATAGTTGACTTCTGATTATGTCAATCTTTTCTTTTTTTTTCCTTAATCTTGTGTTTAAACCTCAGCGTCATAAAATTGGTCGGGGGTTTTCACTGTTCTCCTCAAAAGGCCGGTGTGGACACGGATTTGTTCCAGCCGGGCAGGAGCCTCTGCTGAATCCACACGTTTAGTCAGTTGATCTTGGTCTTTAAATGATCGTTAGGTGGATGCAGGGGCTCCAGAGTTCACCTGAAGTCGTATCTCTCTGGCCTCATCTGCTCGCAACAAGAGTGGAGGAGAAGCTGAGGAAAGCAGATGCATATGCGCTACGTTTTTTTTTTTTTTCTTTCTCTTCATTCTTCTTGTAGCTGGAATGGAAATCTCTAGGCAAGTTTCATGGCTGGCTAGATCCCATAAATCTACCAAGTCTACTTTTTTCCCCTCATTTTTCTTAAACCAGCGAACCAGGATTGAGAGTTTTGGGGCTAAAATGTACTTCCTCCAAGACACAAATTTCCGCTCATACAATATCAGGTCAGCTAAATGTGCTTCTCGGAGAGCAGGAGCTGTCCTCCTCCGTTTACATGCACCGATTTCGATGATTTGAATCGGTTTGACTCACAGTCTCCTGATGATAGCGTCGGTACCATTCAGGATCCAATTTCAGCCTGAGATAATAAACAAATTATGAAGTAATTTTGGTGCTAAAATATACTGTAAATCAGCTTAGCAGTCTTGATACATCTGTGAATGTGAAATATTTACATTGAGAATTTCTCTGTAGTTATGAGCTTGAGCAGTGAAGCAAATACGTGTGTGTGTGTGTGTGTGTGTGTGTGTGTGTGTGTGTGTGTGAGTGTGCCTCCAGTAGAGGGCAGTAGCTGATTGCTCTTGCCCATGGGCAGCAAAAGCAGTAGGGTATCACAATGACGGAGCATGACGTAAATCCATCCCTTTGCTGCTTGGTAATCTGCTCATAATCGCGGTTTATTCACAAAACAGATTCCAGATTCAAGCCGGGTATAAACGGAGCTCAAAACAAATGTGTTCCTTGTGCATTGTGCGCTATTAGCATGGGACTCTGTTTGCTGCCCTGTATTTCTGCTCACACACTGTATGTCATCCTTCTCAGTGTGATTTATGAATGGTGGTTTTAATTACAGACCTGAGTCAAGCGATATTGTGTTGATTTGGGCTGAGATGCAGCCAGAGGCGTTCACACTGTGCACAGCACACTTAGCCATGTGAACTCTGTGAGTAAAGGGAATTAGTTACCTTAAAAGTCTCTTAGATCTTATTAAAATGCCTATTGGGCTATTAGCGCTCGGATTTGTCTTCACCTTAAACTAAATGCTAAATCAGTGGACATTTTTGTAGCTGCTTTGACCTGTCCAGGCAGTGTATGCTGAAATACTTTTAATGAACTCTAAAACAACATCTACTGCAAAGCCCCAAATCCCAGCTGAAAAGTGCAGAGCGGAAAGCTTTTCTCGTGACTACGCAGTCTCGGATTAGGATTGAATTTCCACTCTTGGAAAAAAAGACTGCGTGTGTACGCACTCTGGAGCTTGCTTTGCATTTCGCATATCAATGGACAGTGGACGTGGGTGTGTTTTTATTGTCTCTGGCTTTGCCATTGCACACAATGAACAACTTGTACTGAAGGTCTTTCCAGCGCCGTGACTGGAAGCATGTGGCATGGTACCTGGCACTGCACACGAACCACAATGAGTCAAAGATTAAAGTGCTGTTCAGATTTAGTTACAGCCAAGCCTGAAATTGCCAACTGCAGAAAATAGACAGGCTATGGCAGGGTGTGTTTACCCCCCTTGGTCTGTGTGTTCTAAGCCCTCAGTGACTGTTAAACCAAAGGAAATAGTTTCCATGGATTCCCCTCCTGGCCTGCTGAGTGAACGAGTGAGAGAGCGAGAGGATCCAGTTGCTGCGAGGGTTTTACAGTGGCTGTGACTATCCTGTTACTGGGCCGCGTGCTGTTCCTGCCCCCGTTTCTCAAATGGCGCTCCGGCACTCTTCCCCTGGATACACACCTCCTGAACACAGTTTACTCCACAACCTCAGTGCCAGGCCCTCAATACCCCCTGAATGGATGTTCTGACACATCTTACATCTGAACTTTGAACGTTACTGTATATACGATATGTAAGGCACTCTGTGGTAAAAGACACACTCCCCTAAACTTTGTCTTCTCAGACATAAATGAATCAGTTTATGTCGCTTTGTTGTATAAGCTGCATTTTAAAAAAAAAAATAAAAAATAAAAAAAAAAAAAAAAGTTTGTAGTGCTCCAAGATTAGATTATATTAGTCCGATTAGTGTTGCTGTAGTTTAGTACTCCAGGTGAGAATTTGCTGCGTGCATTTTTACTGCCAATGTCTTACCAGAGATATATTTTTGCTTTCTTCTGTTTGTAAGTTTGAGGTTTGTTATGATGGTGCGCCAGACCTGAGCTTGTGCAGCGGCTTGATCTTTCATGCATAATGCAAGGATAATTATTACTCTGTTGCAGGGGTCACCAGCCCTGTTCCTGGCGATCTACCTTCCTGAAGACTTTAGCTCCCAACCATAATCGTGTCCACCTGACCATCTAATCACTGCCTTAAGAAGTTCTTGATCAGCTAAAACAGGTGTGTTAGATTTTGGTTGGAGATGAAACCTGCAGGAAGGTAGATCTCCAGGAGGAAGGTTGGTGACCACTGCTCTATTGTCTAGAAGTTAGTTGTTATGAAAATGTTATTGTATAGCCATGTTTACCAATCAAACCTTGCAGTTCATTTTACAAGTAGCTTTTCTTTGATGGCTGACACGCATTAATGATTAATAATGCGTAGCATGTGTAGCTGTAGATCGGTTAGTTGTGTTGCCATCAGGCTTCTGGCAATGTTCCATCCCGTATCTCTTATCCCCACCAGCGCTACTGTAATCGTAGTGTCCTTGTTTCATGTTTTTTTTTATATATGTTCAGTAGTTTTAGGTAAAGATAAAGATACTCTATGTGGCCAAAGGTTTGTGGACACCTGACCGTAATACTCATGTGCTTGTTGAGCATCTCATTCCAGATTTCGTCCATTTGCTGTTAGAATAACTTCCACTCTTCTGGGAAGGCTTTCCACTAGATTTTGGAGCGTGGCTGTGGGGAATTGCCCATTCATCCACAAGCGCATTAGTGAGGACAGGCACTGGTGTCTGGTGAGGTGTCCGGCAAGTGTCCACATACTTTTGGCCAGGTAGTGTACCAGTCACAGAGTGTTGCATTTTATATAATGATGATGATGATGATGATTATTATTTTCCTAAATAATTCTAACCTGCTGAGTATTTCACAGGTCAGGGTGCTTATTTTTCACCCTTTGCTATGTTGCTCAGACAAGTTGCTCGTGTTGGCAGTGGAGGGGTTTATTTGTAAATTTTCTTGTGTTCATTCAAGCTTGTGTGCATGTGTAACATAGCCCAAAAAACGTACATCAGTGTTCTCAGATCTTTAGTATCAGTCTCCCTCTCTGAATCTGTCTCTCTCCACATCTTTTATATGGTCTGTGGAGTGAGTCAACCACTTTCACCTCTCGGCTTTTGTAGATGGCATGTGGGCTCTTTAAGATATCAGACAGCCTGAAGAGAAGAGACTGAGAGAGGCTGCCTCCACCCCAGGGGGTCAGTATGTCTACTGTCAACCCCACACACATCAGTTTGATGCTAGAGTTGTAGTGCTATCTCAAGTGGAGACACTTAGCAGCATCAGGCCAGTGAAGAAGGCCAGTTAACCTTGCGGGACGACACTGGATGAAGATTCATTCAGTTGAAATGAAGATGTCACCTTCCCGTCCTCTCTCCGTCCTCACTACAGGACAGGGAAGCCCGTGTTTCCTCTCAGATTGGAATGGTCAGCTGTTTATTTTCAGGCCAGTATTAATGTGTTGATCTGCACCATCTGCTAGTCTTGGGCAGACTGTTGGAAACGGATACGGCTTCTGCACGGTTAATGTCGCTGCCCAGATTTAGGAGGCAGAAGAAATATTTGGTTGAGTTCTGCCTCTAGTTGACTGATTGCCTTTATTATTCTGTCTCACCGAGATCCAAAATAAACTAACCTGCCCTGGATTTTCGCTCTGCTGATTGCTTATGCTGTCATTTGGCTTCTCAGTTGCTGACTATATTGTATTCTTCCTCGCTCAGATTTTAACAGCTTTCACTGGCTCCATATACATGCACACAGTGACAATTATGTACAATTAAATAATGTACAATTATGATCAGATTTTTGCTTAGTAAACAGTAGACCATGATGTTTTGTATCAGATTATAACAGTATATTTGCGTGCAAGTGTCCACACACTGTCCCAGATGCAATAAAACTCCACAGCATGAAGAAAAGGCAAAATTGTGTGCAAGCTGCAGTCTTTAAAATCTCCTGATGCTATAATTGAGAGAAAACTAATTTTGAACATTTTTAAAACGTTTTAGTTGGTGAACTGGGTTATATCATAATCATAATAATTGATCGACTAATGCCCGACGCTTAGTAGTGCCTACTCGGCGTAGCTCAAGGTCCCTTTCCAGAACCTTTACACCGACTGTCCCTCAGTGGTGGAATGAACTTCCAACCTCAATCCGGACCGCAGAATCGGTCACTATCTTCAAAAAACAGCCAAAGACCCTCCTCTTCCGTGAACACCTAACTAACTCCTAAAAAAAAAAAAAAAAAAAAAAAAAAGATCTTGTATGGTAGCACTACTTGTATTGTTCTCTGCTTGATATATCGCTTTGCTTGTATTTCCTCATTTGCAAGTCGCTTTAGATAAAAGCGTCTGCTAAATGAATAAATGTAAATGTAATAAATGCCATCACAAACTTTTTCTGAGAGAGTTCTGGGTATCATTAGTGCTTCATTAGCACACTCTGTTTCCATTATAAAAAGGGTGAACAAATGATAAATTCATTAGCTAGCTCTGTTGTATTTGCCCTTGTTTTCGTTCTCTGGAAATCTAATTAATTATGTTAACATGTGGTAGCTAATGCATATTAACCACAAAATATGATGAGTTATAAGTTATATAGATTGGTTATAGGGATTTTATACGATTCAGTATAAATTATTCTGATAACGTCTTTGTGGAAGCATATCGTGTTTACGCTATTGAATAAAATGAAGCAAGTCTTTGGCTAAAGTTTATCTATACTTGCATTACCCATGAGGGATGTTATTCAAGTCTGGCAGTGTATTTTTGCTTAAGAGTTTTATGTTTGAGTTTGTCTTGTGCTGCACTGTTCTGTATTTTGCTCAGTTTCATCACCGCTTCTTACGTTTGCGTTACTGATTTCGTAAACGTTTGTTTGTCGTGTGTACAAGCTAATACTAATCACAGTTCCTATTAGGGGTGTAATGATGCGTTCCAATCACGATTTGATTGGAGATATGGTACTGGCTTGACGATTTTTACTCAGTTTGAATGAAAATTGAGGAATAAAGAAAAAGAAAAACAATGACAGAAAAGACTCAGTTTTTCATTTCTGAATCATAAACGACGCAAAGCAACATGCAACTTGTGTCTCTATAAAACGAGATGCATCAAAAATGAGCTTGGACTAATTTTTCTTTTGGAGTCATTTGGGAATACTGTTGTAGCGTCAGCATCCTCGGAGTCCAGACCCTGTAAGTATGGCTCGATCATGATCTGCCAGCTTTAGACTCAGTCTGAGCATCTCAGCAGTGCTGCAGTGGGCGTGCATGTCTGCTCATGTGTACACTGTACATGTGCATTCTGTGTACGTGCCTTAACGACATGGTGTCTCAGCTGGTGGAGTTGAGTACTGATAGAGAAAACAAATGGTTGGGGGAGGGGGAGGTGGAAGCTGCAGATCTTTTCTTTGACCCCACCTCCTTCTGTGTGCTTCTGTGCACATCAGCGTTCTGTAAAGCTGCAAATGGCAGAGTCAGTGAATGCTTCTGTATGGGAACTAAATAAATATTTGAATTATCAGCAGTATGTGGGAAGAATTGGATATTAGAAAATGTCTCTTATGCCAGTTACACATGTGAGTTTAACCTCTGTTTTTCTTGTTACTACCAGTTTTTTTAGACCTGTAAAACCCCCACACTATATGTGCGATTAATCACCACTAATGTCCGTCACAACCCCCATTCATTGTGAGCAATTCACCCAGCCGATGGCTATTCCACAAAGCATTTCCATTTCAAATGCACAAGAAAATAGTACTTGAATACCTTTTAAATATTATGACCTATTCTGTTGTACTGCTCCAGACAGAATGAGCATTAGCGGTTGTGCTACACAACGACAGCTACACTGTGCTTTTGTAGTCACATTTGTCCAGGCAAAATTTTATAAAAAGAGGAAGTTTCATATATTCTAGATTCATTACACATAAAGTGAAATATTTCAAACCTTTTTTTTTTGTTTTGTTTTAATTTTGATGAATACGGCTTACAGCTCATGGAAATTAAAAATCCATTATCTCAAAATATTAGAATAAAGAATTTATAATACAGCTTTACTTCTGACCAGTACAAAGCGCTGACACTGGAGACTTCTTTCATAATTGTTAAATAAGCATCTCTCTCCAGAATGCTTCACTATGTCAGATATTTTTTTTAAATGTCAGGTTGTTTGAAATGTCTGTTCATTACTGTGCTTAGATTAGATTATGTGGAGTGTCTGCCCACAAGTCCAGTTAAATTAGCTGTTAATATAGAAATGATTACGTATTAGGACGAGCAAATTAACATTATCCTGTGATATGTCTTGATGTAATTAATGAACAACGTCTGAGCAGTCAGATTCAAGACTTCAACATGTATTTGTGTGTATTTCACTTAACACTGTTCTATAGTAAGAGACTAGAGACCATAGATAATACATTTAAGGAGTAGTAATAGCTCATCTGCCACTACATACCTCCAGTTCCCTTTAGAAATAGAGAAGTTGTTAGAGAAAGCTCTGTCAGGGAGAGTGGAGGAGACACGTTCAAGTGGAGGGACAGGAAGATATTAGCGTATTGCTGGTGTCCTGCTTCTGTTTTACTGTAGCGTAAGTGATGCCACATGAGACAAAACTGATGCTTATTTGCAGTGTTTTTCCTGCCAGAAGCATTTCCATTATAGCTTCTCACAACATTTGGTGTAACTATCATGTTTTGTTGCTATACATTTGAAACATTTGCAGTTAAATAAACATTTATCTGTAATATTTTATATACACTGTATGGTCAAAAGTAGTTTGTGGACACCTAACCATCACACCTGTATGTGACTCTTCCCCAAACTGTTGCCACTGTTACTAATTCCCCAAATCTATGAAATCTGCGTTCATAATGGGGTTCAGCTGGACTAGACGCAAACAGGCCTTATTACTGCAAACCCTGTTCAATCAAATCAACACTTATATAGAACTTTTTAACAGCGTGGTTAAAAGATCTTACCCAGTAACAGACTATGCCAAAATTAAAAGAAACTCCAGAAATGATGAGGAAGAAGGTGATCGAAATGCATCAGCCTGGGAAGGGTTACAAAGCTATTTCAACGGGTCTGGAATTCCAAAGAACCACAGTGAGAGCCATTATCTCCAAATGGGAAAACTCAGCACAGTCATGAACCTTCACAGAAGTGGCAGGCCTTCCAAAATTCCTCCAAGAGCACAGCAACTACTCATGCATCATCCATCACTCTTGCATCAATAAAGGTCACTGTTCATGATTCCGCTATCAGAAAGACACTGGGCAAAAATGGCATCCATGGAGTGGTGAGGTGAAAACCACTTCTAACCCAGAAGAACATTAAGGCTCGTCTGAATTTTGCCAAAACACACCTTGAAGATCCTCAAACCTTTTGGGAGAATGTTCTGTGGATTGATGAGTCGAAAGTGGGACTGTTTGGAAGACAGCAGTCCTGTTACATCTGGCATAAACCAAACACCGAATTCCACAAAAAGAACATCATACAGTCAAGCATGGTGGTGGAAGTGTGATGGTGTGGGGATGATTTGCTGCTTCAGGGAAACATGGATTCTAAAGGAGACAGTCCTAAAGGAGAATGTCCAATCTTCAGACCATAAGCTGAAACTCAAGTGCAACTGGATTATACAGCAAGACAATGATCCCAAGCATAGGAGTAACTCCAATGGCTCAGGAAAAAAACAAAATTAAATTTTTGGAGTGGCCTAGTCAAAGTCCTGACAGTTTGTGCTCGAAAACCCTCCAATGAGGCTGAAATAAAGCAGTTCTGCAAAGAAGAGTGGGCCACAATTCCCCCACAGTGCTGTGAAAGACTGATCGTCAGTTATCAGAAGTGTTTGGTTGCAGTTATTGCTGCTAAAGTAGGCACAACCAGATTTTATGTTTAAGAGGGCAATTAGTTTTTCACATAGGTGATGAGTGTTGGATAACTTTTTTTTTTTTTTTTTTATTCAATAAAATTTTTTTTATATAAAAACTGCATTGTGTGTTTATTCAGATTGCCTTTGTATTATGATGTTTCATTTGAAGATCTAAAACTATTTAGTATGAGAAAGGAAGAAGAAATCAGGATGGGGGCATATACTTACTTGTGTCTCAATCTGCTTGACCACCTCCTCCTCCACTCTCCACTGCATTTGACCTCCACACTCTGCTGAGCTGCTTTAATGCATCCATCTTTGCCATGCAGTTCTCGTGTAGTTCTCTAAATGTGCCACATTGAAAGCGTCTGACACTTGCTTGTCCTTCTTATTTACATAATGTGTGCAAAAATGTATAATATAGAGTATACATAAATAAAAGGTCCTGCTCGTTTTGAAGTTTGAAACTGGGCTGCACTTCTAATTATAGAGCGATGGTGTATGTGATGTGTGCTAGCTGCTGAACTGGATCTGTAGAGCAGGGTGTCAGGTTTTTCATTACGGCAATAAAAAAAAACATCACATAGATGAGATGTGACCTACTTTAGTACCAGCATTATTATTACTCCTCACATAGGACCAAAAGAAATGGGTCATTTATGCAGCACCATTAATCTTAGTTGCTTTGATGATATTTAGAAATTGTAAGGTGTTCTTTCAGGGGTACACACCACTTCTTGAAATGCCATCAGACTAAAAGCAACATCCACATCCTGTGAGTGACATTCAGTATGTTTACATAGACAACAATAATCTGATGTTAACCCGGTTAAGACAATACTCTGATACTCTGGTTATTAACAGCAATTATTGATTACCTTAATCCGGCTAAAGTCATACTCGAAGTAAAAAAAAAAACAAAATATGTGGCGTATTCCTATTTTAGTCGCGTTATCGATGTGCATTATAGACATGTACACACCTTAATCACACTGTTAACGTCATGTGGGAGTTTTCACCGCATTTTGCGACAGGACACGTACACACACAGCAGTGCTCAACCGTTTAACGGCAAACGAGAGCACGGCTGCATCCGAAACCACGTGCTTACCTACTATAGGCCTATAGTAGGCGAAATACATGCGTCTCGGCTACTATATAGTAGGTAAGCATGTGGTTTTGGGCGCAGCCCACGGCTTCAAGCAGTCATCTATTTGCATGTACAGCATAACAAATAATTAACTGCACTTGAAGCTTTCGTAAAATTATAAATGAAACGGCCAAAAACTGTGTACGGTACCATAACAAAGATGAACTGTATGTTGATACGTGAAATTCTGGAGGGAACGTCGGGTGGCGTGGAGTGGGGACTTAATGATGTGTGCCGTTAATCGATCTATGTTCTATAACATGTAAAACGGGAACATGAAAAGAATATTCTAAAAGCAACTCATGTAAACACCTTAATCACAATATTGTCTTATTCAGAATAAGGTCAATAATTAGATTATTGCTGTCCATGTAAACGTACTCATTGTTAGTGTAGGTTTCTAAGCTATTTATAGGCTGGGTGAAGTTAAGTGCAAATTTCCTGCTCATGTTTTATGCATTTGGTTAATGCAATAAAATTGTTGGATATTCATCTCTTGTATAGATTCAGTACTCCGAGATATATATATATATATATATATATATATATATATATATATATATATATATATATATATATATATATATATATATATATATATATATAAGATAGATCTCCTTTCTTGACTCGAAAACATGTGGCTTTTTGGTGATGCATGCATACATAAACCAGGCCACTATTGGGTTATTATTTTATGATGTTTATACTTGTTTGAATTTGATTTCTTCTGATCCAGTTTATGAGCCTGGGCCCAGTTTATAGGTTGTCCATCCTACCAGTGCCAAAGAGATATCACTAAAGATGTTCATTCGTGGTCTATTAATGATCCACTGATTTAAATGTGTTTTAAATATGCATCATTTTCTATAGTAAATAATAAATGACTTGATGCGACAGGTCTACAAATATTCACAAAACTAGAGAATTGACTGCTCTTTTAATACTAATTGACATTAGAGTTTTGGCTTCTGTTGTATAAAATAATGGGACTAAACAGGTTGTAGTAACAATTTAAAAACTTTTATTTAAAACACAAATTTTTCATTTATAGGATATAATTGTAAAAATCAAGCTCAGGGTGGAAAACTTAATGCATTATGTTTGATTCCCTATTCTTGAGTGTCTCTGTATTCAACTTTTTTTTTTTCTCTGCTGTCAGCACACCAAACTGGCCAGTGAACAAGCTTTAACGGGTTTAAGATGTGTTCATTAAAGCAATAAATCTTCCAGTTTCTGCTTGCAGAGTGCTTTGGAGAAGTGTTTATCATAGTGTATCAAAGGGCAGGAATGTGCTGTTCACCCTCTTCCACATACACGTGCTCATAGACACCCATGATTCGTTAGTGTATGTTGAGTGTACCATCCATCCCACCCAGGGAGCACGGCCAATTTCGCGCTCTTGTCTCCAGGCCAGGGGTGGCTGTGGCATTGTTGATCAGGCTTAAATGTTTATTACACCTCACATAATTTAAGCCTACTTTATTATGCAGTCTCTTGAATGTATTATTTGATGCACAGACGTATGGGTACACCCTTAAAAACCTGCTTTGGCTAATCGATTACATTTGGTGTACAGGGAAAAAATTCTGTAAATTTTGGCTGAGATCCTGTTCAAAGATTTCAGAGAGTGACTTAATTCTGATGGTTCAGTAAGAGTCGGCCATTACATAGCGTATACAAACTTTCCTCTGTGGATCTCCATGTGTTCTTTTGAGATGTTATTAAAGCCTACACTAAAAGCTCTATATTTGATCATTGTGTTCTTTAGCAATCCTTTGCAAACTGTGTGTCATATGAAATTGATTAAGGAAAGGTTATGTGAGTTTTGAGATCATCTTCGCTTTTGTGGTTCCCGAGTATTTGCTTTGGCCTGCATTACTGAAATAATAATGATGTAAGAAGTATACTCGTACACTGTATATTTCTGACACCACAGAATGGACATAGTCATGTGTTTGTTTTTTTTGTTTGTTTGTTTGTTTTTTTTCTTCCTCTCCACAGTAATAGTTTCTCAGGAGAGATTTCTCACTTGTGCGCTGGTTTCTTGGCTCCTTCTCGCCTTCCGTGTCGCTGCTATGTGTCTTGAGGCTCCTCCAGGAAAGTCTTTATAATTGTCCTCAGATGTGATGGCATGCCATTGCAGCTGTGGCAAATTTAATTCCTCCATGGCCTGTGTTTTTTAACACTCCTATCACGGACGTCGCCTTGGTTTCACCTCTCATCTAAAGCCATGTGCTCTCTTGAGAACATCAACCGTGCTGCTTTGGGATTGCATGATTAGCTTGGAGATGTCCACACAGCCAGCTGGATAGATCTCATACAGGCCAGGTTTTAAAAAAAGAAAATTCAGTAAACAAACCAAAAAAAAAAAAACGAAATGGAAAACAGCATGAATTGGTTTGAGTAATCTAGAAGTCTTCTGCTCTTGATATTACTGTTTACTGGCTTGAGTATGGGCAGTGAATTCTTGGGAGGGGGGGGGTTTGTGTTGTTTTTTTGTTTTTTCTTGTCTTCCTGCCCAAGCACCTATTGTCCCTTACAGTCTCTCCTTCTCCCGGTATTTGTCTCTGTCAGAGTGTTCCTGACGTCTGGCCCGTACTAATCCCAGAGGGGGGAAAGAGCGCACAAGGGCACGTGCTGGAGAAGCAGTCTGGGCCGTTGCAAGGGCAGCCCCCTCCTTCCACCCTTGCCTTTTGGTGTACTAGTTCACTGCTTTGTCCCACGGACTGTACCAATGAGAGTGCGTAGGGGGAGGAGGTTGTACAGAGGGGAAGGCAGGAGGGAATTGGAGCATGTGCTGCTGAAAGGATATTCGAGATTGGTACATCGAGCAGAACCACTCTTATACATCATTCTCCGTTCAGTCGTACCTCTGTTAGTCTGCAAACTGGGCATGTGGTTTAATCCCATGCTGAATAATCAGGACTTTGGGTGACCGTGTGGGGCATCAGGAGAATGATGAGAAAAACAAAACAGTGGAGCTGAGACACCAGAGCAGTTTTGCAGAATCCAGTAATAGCCATCACTCTGCTGCGTGCGTTTGTATGAATGCGTCAGTGGGAGGAGCGAAGTCTTGCTACCGTGTTAGGACGGAGCACTAGAGAGGCAGCACCACCGATATCTGCTGAGCGGAGCGGCAAGTGTGTGTCTCCCACAAACCACGCTCCCGCTGAGTGATGGAGATGAAAGGCGGGCTGAGGGGGAGGAAGCATTGAGGAGGAACAAAAGACTGGCTTAAACATCTTACCGGTGCAGACAGGACGCTGAGTCTGTGTGAGTCCCTCCTGTCTCTCTCTTTCTCTTCTTTCTGCTCTTGATTTGTTCGGCGTTTACTTATAGTCTGTTCTGCACCTTGTATCTAAAGGCTACAGATGTTTGGATGTCTTTTCATACCAAGGGAGCTAATCAATGCATTTTTGCTTCTGCTGTTAACTTGGAGCTCTATATTCCAGCTGTTTTCTACAAGTGGATCTTTTCACATCTTTTATATTTGTTAATTTGAAGTTTTCTTATCTATAAAACTTCTATTCTGTCCATAACCACAGAATAGTCCTTCTGATGATACCACACGACCGGGACGGACAAGAATGCTCCAACACTGTTGACCAGAATATGAAACTAAGTAATAAATAATAATAATAATAATAATAATAATAATAATAATAATAATTTTAAAAATTGTTTTTACTATCGGCCAGAATGCACCCGCAGTGGAATCAAGGTCTTGAACGATTTTCCAACTCTGTTCAAAAGTACAATCATTTCGGTCTTCATTACCAGCAATACCTATAAAGATACTGTGTGGTCACGAGGGAAAGTATTTTTATTTAGACATGGCACCTAACAGCCGGGTTAGATTTGTAGTCATGGCGTTCGCAGAGGGACGTTTCTCCATGCTCGTTCTGCAGTGAGTGTGTTAGTGCACTGTGGTTTGCAGCGGTTATATCGAGCTATTCTGGATAAATAGGTCATTCTCTCTCTCTCTTGCGTAGAGTTTTTGGAAGAGCCACTCTGGCTCATAGGCAGTGTGATGAGTACTGCAGCTCAGCTGGCCAGAAGTGCAGTTTCACTAATGACCCGGGTGAAAAACCACCACCTCGGGTTCTCGGCCACACTTTCTGTGATCTCTCCTTTACTGTTCAGGCTCACTTTCCCATGAATACACCAATGGCTCAACCTTCCATTGTGCACAGAAGAGTAACTAATGACTTTACCTGCTTTTTTATTATAATAATTATATATTTTTACCTTTTTACAAGCAGTGGTAAAGTTTCAAGCAGAAATGAATGTGGAAAGAAAGAACATGCAAGAACAGCACAAAAAGAAAGAAAGAACAAACATGCGTGTACCTTGTGAAAGAAAGAAAGAAAGAACTTGCAAAAAACATGCAGAAGAATGAAAGAAAGAACATGCCAGACAGAGAAAAAGAAGAACATGCAAGCACCATGCAAAGAAGAAAGAAAGAACAAACATGCAAGAATCTTGTGAAAGAAAGAAGGAACTTGCAAAAAACATGCAAAAGAATGAAAGAAAGAACATGCCAGAACGAGGGAGGGAAAGAAAGAACATGCAAGAACCATGCAAAAAAGAAAGAAGAAACATGCTAGACACAGAGAAAGAAAGAAAGACTATGCAGGAGATGGGGAAAAACATGTAAGAGAACAAAAGAAAGACCATGCAAGAAAAAGAAAGACAAAAGGATGTGAATGAAACATGCAAGAGAAACAATGAATACATGCGAAAGAAAGAAAAAACATGCAAAGGAAAAAAAGTGGAGCTGAATTTGTAGAAGAAAAAGAGTTGATTTTATTGTAAGACAAGCTGATTGTCTCTGTGCTGCTTCTGCTGTTGTTATTGTTGTTATTATTATTATTATTATTATTATTATTATTATTATTATGTGCTATAAATGCCTGTAGGGTTTAATGGGTTTACATAGATCCAGTTCAAATAAACAATCCCACTCGAGCTCCTTCATGCTCGAAATACTAAGCATTAACTCAAGGATGGTGTATCCTAGGATTTACAACCTGCTGTATTTGTGTTGCTCTGAGCAGTCAGGCTTCATTTACCCACACTGTGCACTTTGCTTGACCTTTAAAAAATTGTTTTAATAGTTTTTGTCCCAAAATTAGTTATTTTTCATTTTACAGGACGGTTTTTCTGATATACATCTGTTTAAGGTCTGATATATGTAAACGATCTCGGTTCTGATTGGCTGATCTCTTTACTTGACTGAGGTTAGAGGTTTATCCATCGTGAGCCAGCTCTCAATGGTGTAAACACTCAGACTGCAATGTGGAGACTCCTTTACTCACGACTTTCTTGAATGTAACTGGGTCAGCCCAGCTGCTTTATACTGTATAGGCAGACATATATAAACGTGTTCACGGTAGTGACATCAGAACCGTGAGGAAATCAAACAGACTGCCTTTGCAGCTTCGTTTCTATATTGTCCCTCCAGGATTTTACGATTGCAGAAATTAACGCCAAATTAAGGAAACTCAGCAATAAATAGTGAGTGTGAGCAAAAGCGTGTGATTGGCTCACTCATTGCCCAATTATTAATCTCCAGGTAGAGGTCACTCTGTAAAGCAAGGTTAAAATGAGCTGCTCTTGTCTGATATTAGAGATTCAATTTGTTAGTGGAGCTTTATACACATGCCGAAACGTCTGTCAAAGTGTTATCTGGAATAAATAAATGCAAATAAAAGAGGCTTGTAGAATACATATATAAGGGCTTCTGCTAAATGCCTCAGCAAACCAGATGACACAAAGCCAGATACAAAGAAATCCCTATTTGTTTATTGATGTTGAGGTTGATTTAGGAAGGCATCATTGTTTGTAGAGTAGCAGAACATAATGGAGCGTGCGCGTGTGTGTGTGCATATAAATGCACGCTTCTCTCTGAGGTGCTTCCCAATCTTTTATTGTCAGCACAGCCATCTGAGGCTCAGCAGTAATGATGTGTCAATCACAGAGTGATTCACAGCAGGCCGGAGAGACACGTGACGCACGCACGCACGCGCACGCACACGCACGCACACACCAGAAGTGTCGAGAGTGATGCTGAGCAGAGAACAGTTTGTCACCTGTAAAGCCCAACATGTATTCTGGCATTTACTTCTATAGCCTCTGAATACCATCGGCAATCAACACAAGCGTACTATGCACATGGGAAAATGTAATATCAAGCTTAATGTGATTTCTGTAACTGACCTTTACCTACGTGTTTCTGCTTTCGGATCCCGTCACATCAGCAAGGAACGGAGAGAATGAGATGTAATATGTAGGAGCCAGCTGGTGCCAGTTCATTCCTAATTATGGCATGATGCGCCATTAACAATGTCTTTAATTGGGGCATGTAACATACTATTTGCTTTATAAGTGAACTAGATCCATGTTCTGAGTGGCTGCATTTCTTTATGAATGACACACTCCAGATAATTTGATTTGTGTGCACTTAGAGATGTCATCTCCGTAGAATAGCAGCGATCTCCTGCTGTGCCAGTTTAACACACTGCAGCAGTAATCCCATTTATCGTCATCTATTATTCATAGTATGTAGGAGAAATGCTCAGCTGGTGACAAATCATCCAATGCCCCTTCAGCTTACCTTGTAGCACCCAATGGAAGTGCTGTGAACGGAGCCTTAGCAAAGGACTAGAGGATGTGAAACCGCTAATGTGTCTTAAACGTAACAGTTTTCATCTAACAGCCTTATTTACATCTCTACCTTTGTGTGTGTGTTTTTTCTTTTTTTTTTTTTCTTTCTTCTTTCTTTCAGCTGAGCCTCGCTGAAGAGCAGAGTGAAGTGAGCCGGAATGGCCTGGAGTCAAAAGAGCTGGTGTACCTGGTTCACATCTACTGTCAGGTGTGCATGTCTTTGGCACTTTTCAGATGATCAACAATAATAGCATACGCAAACACCTGGATGACCACCTCCTGTAAAATTAGTATTACATGGGACTAATCACTGCAGTCATTAAGGGAAAGTCTGAATACTGTATGTGACTGAGTGGTGTGCTGCGGCCCCACTCGAACAAAGTTACTGTTATCACACCAATCTTCGATATATTCCTATAACATATCCTAAAATGTCTTATTCCTCTTATAACAGCAATGTACCAATGAATACCATTCTTTTTTCTCAAAGAACTGGAAGTCATACTTTTTTATATTTTTATAATTGCATCTATTGTTGTGGAATGTCCACAAACCAAGCTAGTTCCTCTTATCACTTACAATATAGCAGCTATAAATAATTGTTCATTCACATTCTCTTGAAGTTAACAAGACACGAAAAACAGTTTGTTAACGCGAAAGACCTCCTTCCTTTCCAATTGCAGAAAACGTTCCAAGTATAGCGCTGACTGTTACAAAGTGCTGACACGGACTACTTCCACAAAATGTACATTTCTATCGTTGATGGGGATTGCGAGTTTCAAAACCTGATAATGCCACAGCAATCCGTGGCCTGCAGTTCAAGGGAGCAAAAATTGTCTGTGCTCTCTCTCTCCAGTCGCAGCAACAGTTGCCAACCATGGGCGTTTGTGAGCTCGTGCATGAGGAAGCGGGTGGAAAGCGCTTTCCTCCAAGTAACAGAATACACCTTGTTATTCAATATCAAAGGGGGGGGGGGACAATACTGACAAAACAATACTGTAATGTTTCCTTACAACTTCAGTGATTGTAGCCATACATTTTAGTTTTAATTTAATATTTTTAATACAGAAAGCACACAAAGCATATTTACATAATTTCAGTTCTAGATTCCTAAGAAGCAGGCTAAAAGTGACCGTGAGACTCAAAAAGGAGATATTCAGAGAGTAGAAGTGATATTAACACAGATACTTGGCTCATATAGCATACAGATCCCTGAAACGCAAAAAGCACTGGTGTTTGGATTCTCTTAGATGGAAACTGTCAGGAAAACAGAATAATAAATGGGTCTGAGAACATGGAAACAACCATGTGCCAAATAAATGATGCAGGAAAGGTTTGAAAGTGCATGAATTGGCAATCAAGTGAATGTGTAGCTAATTACAAATCATAAGCAGGAGTTTGAAAGCAAGGTGGTGATTTCTTTCTCTGCATTCTTAAGACAGCCAGGAGCATTATAGCACACTCAACTGCTTCTCAAGCTGTCTAGTTGGTGACTCAATCAAGAAAACAACCTAGGTTAGGATTGGTAACCAGTTGGCATTCGCCTTATCAGGAGATCACAAGTACCACATCAATCTATGGCTGGGAGTCCAAGGGAGTATAATTGGCCATGTTCTCTGTTCTCTCTTCCTGAGGTGCGACACTAACCAGTCATGGGCATCTGTAAGCTCATGTATGTGGAAGAAGGCAGTTAATGTTTTCCTCCAAGTGTGTTCAGCTGCCCTGTGACATGGCATTCAAACTGCAGTCTGAGTATACGTGTTTCGGAGGACGCACATGCTGATGCTAGCCTTCACCCGCTCCACTTGGTAGTTGTCATATGTAGCAACAACTAATCGATAAAATTCGTTGTCAACGAATCTCATTATCAATTAGTTGGTCTGCGCGTGGCATGGGGGAGATTCACTCATTATGTTACTTTACATTACGTGTACCCTGCCTTGTGCCCGATGCTCCCTGGGATAGGCTCCAGGATTGCCCGTGACCCTGAAGAGGATAAGCAGTATAGAAGATGGATGGATGTTACCCTCCCAAGGAGTGGTCAACCAACAAAGATCACTCCAAGAGCAAGACGTGTAATAGTTTGCGAGGTCACAAAGGAACCCAGGGTAACTTCTAAGCAACTAAAGGCCTCTCTCACATTGGCTAATGTTCATGAGTCCAGCATCAAACGAATACTGAACATCAGTGGTGTGCATGGCAGGGTTGCAAGGAGAAAGTCACTGCTCTCAAGAAAGAACATTGCTGTCCCTCTGCAGTTTGCTAAAGATCACATGAACAAACCAGAAGGCTATTGGAAAAATATTTTGTGGATAGATGAGACCAAAATAGAATTTTTGGTTTAAATGAGAAGTTTAAATGTTTGGAGAAAGGAAAATACCATCTATGAAACATGGTAATGGTAGTATCATGGTTTGAGCCTGTTTTGCTGCATATGGGCCTGGATAGCTTGCCATCATTGATGAAACAATGAATTCTGAATTATACCAGCTAAGGAAAAATGTCAGGACATCTGTCCATGATCTGAATCCCAAGAGAAAGTGGGTCATGCAGCAAGACAATGACCCTAAGCACACAAGTCATTCTACCAAAGAATGGTTAAAGAAGAATAAAGTTAATGTTTTGGAATGGCCAAGTCAAATTCCTGACCTTACTCCAATAGAAATGTTGTGGAAGAACCTGAAGCAAGCAGTTATGTGAGGAAACCCACCAACATCCCAGAGTTGAAGCTGTTTTGAGGAATGGACTAAAATTCCTCCAAGCCGATGTGCAGGACTGATCAACAGTTACCGGACACGTTTAGTTAGTTATTGCTGCACAAGGGGGTCACACCAGATACTGAAAGCAAAGGTTCACATGCTTTTGCCACTCACTGATGTGTAACATTTGGATAATTTTCCTCAAATTTTGTGTCATGTGTCCTTTTCTGAATGAAACTCATCATTGTCTCTCATCATGACAAACTATAAACAAGGTTTTGTTTTTTTATATGTAGTATTATGATTCTGCAAACGTGGTAGAGATGTCTGTGGGGGAAAAGAGAGGTTTCTTAGCCACATCACAAAAAAAGCAGTGAATAGCATAGAAAGCTTTGAGAGCCTTTTAACAAGATCCTGCTCATGCACTTGCCTGAATAATGGCAACTCTCATCCTGACTGTGTGGAAAAACTGTGTGTGTGTGTTTCAAATTCCACTTCTGTGTGTGAGAGCAGTACCAAATCCACAGGCCTGCTCCTTCTGGTAAAAAAAGAAAAAAGTGGTGTGGAATTAACCCAGAGAAAGCGCAGATGCACATGCATAGATCGCTTTATTTCCACACTCTTTTAAAGAAGGAGTCCCAAACAATGGCAGCTCCAGACGTTCCATATGAAACGAAATGGGAGCAGGAGAATAAAGCGCCACAGGCTGCACTCCCTTGTTTATTTTCCCAATAGCTTCACCAGTTCCTCAGCTATGGCTCTGGTTCAGAGGGATCTTTGAAAGCTGTATCAAAGGCACTGAGGTTTCATCTTGGATTAGAGCTCTGTGGGTTGGACAATGAGGTGAGGAAAAAGGAACAGAATATCAGAGTGGTCCTAATTTGGTAAAATAGGCTCATAGTTCAGTGATGCAGCATGTTTTTAGAGTTTCTCTGTAATGTCCACTTCTCTCTACCAAGCTAATATTGGCATGTTGAGGTCTGTTGTGAAATAAGAAGTCATGAAGGTTATGAGCTAAAGGGCTCGGAGAGAGGGTTACTAAAGCCGCTTTCTTGGCAGCGCTCGCTCTGTGGGTGTGCTGGCGTACAGGATAGACAGCTTTATGGTGCACTCGGAGTCAGGCTCCAGAAACCTGCCATTATGATGGATGTCTCACAAGAGGACACATCGCATCACTTGTGGAATGGGGAAGAGTAGAAGTAACATCCCACAATAACACCGCAAGCAGGACGACCATTTCACATCCTGCAGCTCATCAAGGAGCCAGTACTAATGTTAGGCAAGGTTAATAGTTTGCAGGTTATATTATTTTTCAGCTTCCATGTCAAATTTATTTTATTTCTCAAGATGAAAATACTGGTTGCGCAACTCATCTGTTCACTATGTGAATTGGGATCTATTATGGAGGCTTTTAGGGATGCTCAGAGCAGACAATGCTATAACAATGATTTCTCCCTTAATAGCCATACAGTTATTAGAGCTATGGAGGTGGGGGGTTGTGTCTGTAAAGCTCGTGCGAAAGATTTATAGGAAGTCTGTTAACAGTAACTGAACTCCAGCACTGACCTGAAGCAGAACCTGTGATTTAGAACTCCACGATTCATCTCAATTTTTGCTGCTCAAAATGACAACTTTTCTGTTGCATTGTACCATTCATGGTGCATTATTGATGTGTAATGTCCCTGGAAATAAGGCAGTGGGAAAATGGGCTACTATATTTTCTGGCCTATAAGATGCAGGTGATGTGAATTTTCAAATTGGCTTAATGGTTATATGCATGTTTATTAGGGTTATACAGAAAGGTTATTGGATTTTAAATGCATAGCTTCTATAACAATAATTATCGTTATCCTAGCGGCATTGATCAAGCAGACAAAAGCTGCATATGTTGATTTAAAAGGTTTCAACTTTACACACTGCTACGTAATGATTTCTTCCAGGCCTGCCAAAGGGATTAAGATCAGGACTGTACAAAAACTCAGGAAGCCATTCAGCACTCAACTATGGCAGCATTGAAAAATGAAAACGTCCTGGAACGTTGCTGTGAATTATACAGCAAAAGTCCAAGGGGTGGATTTGGGTCTGATATCCAGGTCTTCCTATAAGCCTGAGCTTCACCCCTAACCCCTTACCCACACAACACAAAACAATACATTAAACACACTTATGTAGCCTGAAACACACTCCACTTCCAGGACATTTGGCTTGACTCTGCCCAAGTAGGAGTTCCTGGATCATGTCCGATTCCAGCATGTCTGGACAACCCCCCCCCCACCCCACCCCCGCCCAACCGATCATAACCAGAATCTGTGTACTGGCTATTGCAATGGGAAAAACATCGGATGACCGATTGATGTCATGGCATCTGTATGATGTGTGGTCAGTGCATTGTCCTGCTGTGCACTAAGCCCGTGTGTGAGCAATGAACTGTGAAGTGTACTAGTTTGTCTTCCTGTTTGAGTGATGTTCGCTTACCGCCCCACAGGGACGAAGCTGGATGGTGAGGCGCAGCTATGAAGACTTCCGAGTCCTGGACAAACACCTCCATCTGTGTATCTATGACCGGCGCTTTTCCCAGCTCCCAGAGCTGCCGCGATATGACAGCTTGAGAGAGAGAGCAGAGGTAAGGCACTTGACACACTACCTACGCTCTGCACTTCCTTTACAACTGTTCTTGGCTTTTAAGAGTAATAGTCAATCGTTTGCAATCCTACATGGCCTGAGTCACCTCCGGAGCGCTGTACATTTATATGTCCATGTGTTTTAATAGCATCTGATGGTTGGCTGTTCTTCTACAGTGTTTGAAAAAGCCTCATCTGCTCACAATATGGGATTATATTTTATTTTCTATAGTGGTATACTTGAGCTGTGAGAGATTTTCTTAGCTCCTTCAACCTGCTTTGACGACTGAGTGGTGTGGTTGTTAATACAGCCCATTATGGTTAGCAATAATGGAAGGCTCTTTGTTTCTCTGTTGATAAGTGGACACCCTCCTGTGTGTTGCTCTGTTCTACCATTACACAAGCTCCCCATCGTGGAGACTGATTTGTCAGTCTTTTAGGAAGGTTAAAAAAATCATGGCTTATTCCTAAATCAGTTCAGTCAAACCATTTTCTTGAGGCCTAACCTCTTTTTAGCATTGACTCCTGTGGCATGGTACATGCATTCAGGGCAGAAGTTCTTAAAGTGGGTTTGTGAGGGAGTTTGTGAAGCATAGCCAAGGGGTCCATGATTTTAAAAAATAAATAAATAATTTAGTTACAGTGGTGGAAATTACAACCCACCATTACCAAACTTATATTTATTATCGAGCTTTTATAGTTATTAGCCTGTTTGGCTGGTCACATGAATCAAATGGGTTTAATCCAAACCTCAATAACATAAAACCAAGTAGGTCTATAAATAACATTTAGTTTGAATCTAATGTGTTCTGTTGGTGGAAAGTTCGGGAATAAAATCCTAATGACCACAATAAATAGACAACTTATGATTGATTGTACACATTCATACAGTAATCACGGCAAAAAAAATCTGTGCTAAGGATGGTCCATGAAATTTATTTTACAGTTAATGGGGGTGCAAAAAGTTGGAGCCCCTGTTTTAGAGAAACAATAAAACCACTTTTAGGCTATAGGAGTTTTTTTTTTTTTTTTTTTTTTTACGTTCAGGAGATACAGTTCACTGGATATATAGTGCTGCATGTTTGAATTTCACATTACAGCATGCATGGTAGTGTGAGTGTATGAATCAGTAGATTGTGCACCTAAGACCATCATTTTGAAGTATCCGTTATAAATATGCTGTATATGATGTACTAGATACCACAAACATTAAATATGGAATGTTGGACACATTTGTTAGTCAGTGGCTTCAGCTTGAGCTATGTGGATGGAGGCATCAGGTGCTGTTTCAGTTTGAATTGTTCTATATAGCTGAAACACCAAGCAAGAACACTACTACATCACAGAAACAAGTTAAGAGCAAAAAGTTCACCATGCGTTCATACTAGCAAACAACAAATTAACAAGTGAGCATTCTTTTTCCACGTAAGTGCACGGTATGGAGCTGTGTTTTCTGTGACTGCAGCAAGCAACAAGCGGCATTTGAATCACTATTTTCTAAGTTCTATGCATATTACTTAAGACCCGCCCAAGCAGCAAACCTAAAAGCGCCGTAACCCTCAACTTCTCAATTGTATGCAGTCTCAGATGAAAGTCACTTTGGATAAAATGTAAATGATTGCTCCAGTAAATTCCATAGACCAAACCAACGGCGCAGGTTTTCCCATAAAATCTCTGCTCTGAGTTTCAGTTCCTACCCATCGCCATGTAGCTACGATTACATTTTTTTTTTTTTTTTTTTTTTTTTTTTTTTTTTTTTTTTTAATAAATATACACACTACACTTTTGAAAACATTTTAAACCACGGTACCACTGTTAAATAAACACAGGTAGGGACTGTATTTCAGGAAGTAGAGATTAACAGAATTTTATCAGAGCCAATCATTTGAATGATGTTGATATGTTGACTGTTACCCCTCATATCAGAACCTGAAAAAGCCAGATAACGCATGCCCATTATTCAGTAAAGACTACATGCCTACAAGAGACAAACCGGGCGCTAGTGTTGCTTCCTAATATAAATTCAGTCTGGGTGAATATATTGGGAGTTTAAAATGGTGTTGATCACTATTGGTACAGGTTTGGTATATTTTCTAGTCCATTTCATGTGTGTGACATTGACCGCCAATTTTCTACTTATAATAGTTCCTTTTTACATAGTTTATATTGAAATATTTGTGATGTGTTTACTGATTCTGGTGTTAATTCACAGAGGGACATTGCTAACGCAATGCTGTTTAATCTGTGAAAATAAAACCAACACGAGTGATAACTTTCAGGTTTGGCTATTCCTAAAAACAAAAGAGCAAGACTTTATTTCCGCCCTCATCATTAGCAATGATCAATGTCGTATCCGTGAGAAATCCAACGTAGAAGCAGTGGAGACAGCAAATGTTGAATTCAGTGTTCCAGAATGCGATGCAGCTATAGTAAATGATGCGGCTGCACGGAGATATGACAGAGACTTGGATCGGCTAGATCGCGATCTATGAGATGACGAGTTCAATGGTGTTGAGCATTGTATTGGAATGAAAGTTGATGTTTTGGGAGCTGATCTGTTTGCGCAGAGTGTACAGATGAGGTGGTTAGAGAGCTGGACGTACTAAATGACTAAAGCGCTGCTGCATCAGCCTCTTTAGATACAGATGAAGCTAAATCTGACTAGCACCACTATAACAAGGAGGGCCCTCGTCATTGGAGCAATGGATCATCAAAACTCAATTCTCTCAGGTGCCGAAAAAATGGATTGGTGCAGCCCTGGTTATTACCTTACAAAATCTAGTTACTTGATCGTCCAAATTGCGTTGTCTTACAGTGTATGAGTAATAAGCAATCTGAAACACAGCGTTAGACAGATGCTGAGGTCTTGCCTGATTGAAAGCCACATGAATTTGGGCGTACCAAGAAAATACTGGACAAAAAACACACCAGGCTGCTAAACTAAAGATATACATTATTACCTAATTAATCGAACCTCTATGCTTGGCACCCTTGAGGTATTCCATTATTACTGACCACTAAACACAAAGTCTGTGTGGAGAATTCAAGTGTGTTTTGACTTGCAAGGCTAGGGTCCATTACAGGTTGACTTGTATCCCTGTCCTGTTCTTCCTCTGGCCTTTGTTTGGACTGGGTGTTATTAGGTGGTGCCAGATTGTAGGAGCCATATGACATTTGGGTGGAAACTAGAAGGAGGTTCTGCTGGCGTACAATCCCGTCAGGGCTGTATGAATCATGGCTGAACTCTAAAGTGTTTGATTCCCCATTCCTCTTTTCTTCTTCACCCAGTATTATCCAGTTTTACTGGATATTATACAGTGCTTGTTCATCTCCCGCTAGCAAAGTCTCCTATGGCACAACAGCATCCAATCAGAGAGCTTGAGGACTAGCACACGCTCTGTAAAAGACATGACGCCAACCACTGCATCTTCAAATTCCTGCTTATGCAGTATCATAGGAAAGTTGAACACACTTTGAGGAGGGAAGAATGATGTCCTTTCCAATCATTGAATGCTGTGGACAATATATATATATATATATATATATATATATATATATATATATATATATATATATATATATATATATATATATATATATATATATATATATAATGTATACGTGTGTGTGTAATCATAATTTATTTCCATCTGTTTTTGGTGTTCCATCATTTACCAGGAAACCGCCACACTGAAGCACATAAAATGTTTATATTGTAATATTTGTGACGAGATCAGTGTTTCTGGTGCAAATGTGTTGACTGTATTGAGCAGTGGTAGCTCAATGGTTGAAGGGTCTGGGTTACTGATCAGAAGGTCTTGACGAAGGCCCTTCAGTCCCATCTTCTCCAGGGGTGCTGACCCCAACTTCCTAACAAGCTGGGATATGTGAAGAAATAATGTCACTGTACTGTAATGTATGTATATCTGACAGATAAATTCTTCTTCTTCTGAGAAATTAGCCGTTGTCCGTCACAGTGTTGCCATAGGAGGACATTGCTAGTGCAGTTACAATGGCGTTTATAAGAAGGAAAAAATAGCAACGATCTCGGAAATGAGTGGTAACGTTCAGGTTGTGCTCCTAAAAACAAAAGGGTTTCTTTTCATTTTCATTCACCACGTTGAAGCATATTAAAGTGAAATTCAATGTAGACGCAGTGGAGACAGCAAACACTGAACTCAAAGTTCCAGAATGCAATGCAGCTATAAGACACAGTTGCGCTGAGAAAATCGGCTCTGCGTAGATTAGCAATCTATGAGATGATTAGCATGAAAGTTGAAAAGTGTCTTTGATGCAGATGAAGGTTTATTAGACATTTGCAGCCATGAAGCTTGTTATTGAGTTCTAATCTAGGACCGATTTCAGCATGCAGGGAGTCCTGAGCGACCTTTTGAGTCCTCTACAGGCGTGTGTATGCCTTAAAGTCTCGTTTTTGAGGAAAGCTTTTGTCATGTACAGTGTCGTGGCAGTTAATACATGAGCTATTTATTAGTAAGAAAGAATTGTGTGCTGCATTAAATATGAAAAGCTCTGCCTCACCACCCTTTGCCATATGACTCAATGTGAGAGCAATGTGGAATAATAATTGAACCAAATTTATCATTCAGAGTGCAGCTGCAGCTTTTAGGGCCACCATTATACTGAAGTAAAAGCAGTCATTCCAATTCCTATTCTCTCTCTCTCTCTCTCTCTCTCTCTCTCTCTCTCTCTCTCTCTCTCTTTCTCCAACATGCATAAATGCTCACAAAGCACCACCGACACACTGTTAAACCCCTAATAAACACATGCCGCGCTAATTATTGTTTTCTTTTTAAAAGAATAAATAGGAAGTGGGAAACAAAGTGTAGTTTGTATTTACATTACCAGTCTGAAAACCTCTCGCTAAACGCAGAGGATTGCACTCTGCAAGTATCTTAAACATTAACGATTGCCTTGTTATTCTGCACTGAGTGGGGGAGATGTTATGCTTCTGGGTTGTCCATCCGTCCAGCTGAGATAATCATTAGTGCAATATTTCAGGTATGAGTAGTTAGACGTTTGTAGGATTTATATGGAATGAGCATTGTAACCAGCAGATGAACTGATTACATTGTGTAATTGATCCAACCATGGTCAAGGTCACAGCAAGGTCAAATGTCTGAAATTGTTTTTAAACATGCTTCCTTCATGTTTAAAATATATTTTAAGGGTATAGTAATAAGCAACAAGAAGGACTAGACTTGGTGGTGGTGAAGGTATCCCCTCGTCGTTGCTGGCGAGTTCGGCTTGTTCTATTTTTGATAAGTTATCAATAAGAGGGTATGTTACTCCTGACAGAGAAATAGTAAGAAAAGCAATAAGTTAAAAATTTTACATTAGAATTTTTATAGAATGTCATTAGAATTTGTTTTGCACATAAATTGGTATTAGTGTGCCGATCAAAATGTGAGTTTTTTTTCTGCTGATATCAGATTATTTTTGTATTATAGATGTAAATAATCTATAATAATCTAGGTGAATGAAGTAGTGATTTTGTTTGTTTCCATTCTTTTTCTCTCTCAACAGGCAGTTTCCCAAATGCTGATGGCTTACCTTTCCCGTCTTTCAGCAATTGCTGATAACAAGATAAACTGTGGGCCAGTCCTTACGTGGATGGAGGTATTACCCTGATGCTATCTCACTGCTCTGTTCGTATCAGTGGAAGAGGTAGACCCGCTGCCCCGTGTTAAGTGGGCACTATCAAGGGAAGCTTAAGGATTTATTAGCTTCCAGTTAAAGAGCCTTGAATAATACAGCTAGGCCGACTTCCACATTTCCAGTGAGCTGACGCATCCTGTTTTTCTTCAGGTTGACAACAAAGGGAATCGCCTGCTGGTACACGAAGAGTCCTCCATCAATGTCCCAGCCATCGCAGCTGCCCACGTCATTAAGCGCTACATCGCCCAGGCGGCCGATGAGCTGTCATTTGAGGTGACCGTGGTGATAATCTGACTGCAAACTTATTCAAATGTAGTGAAGCTGAACGATATGATTGTACAGACCACTCTCTAATTCCTGGTATTGGGGAAGAGCATTGGTACTGACATAAATGGCTCTTGTTCGTCTCTTTCAGGTTGGAGACATTGTATCAGTGATTGATATGCCTCCTAAAGAGGATACCACATGGTGGAGAGGGAAGCATGGGTTCCAGGTGTGTTCTTTGCAAATACAGTTACATAAGTGTGATGTGAGGTGTACAAGATTTTCCTTGTATTATCCTGCTAACACATGACATATTGATCCAGGAGTGTGTTGGTGCATGAGCAGATCTCAATGTTAATTATTGATGCTTATGTCTCATTTTCCAGACTACAATATGTAATAAAACCATTTGTTAGCGTTTTTATGGCAGACATGATACTCCAGAAAGTACCAGAAAAGGTTAGTTTGGTGTTAAAGATAACAAAATTCCAAATTAAAATGAAGTGGCAGTGATTGAATAAACTACTTATAATGCATTACTGCATAATCACTTTATTATAATAATTTACTTATACACAGAAAATACTCGTTCGGATTGGCTGGTACAGGTCTGCTTTTCTTTAAATTGACACACCTCTTAAGTCAAAAAAATCTAATGAACATTACTAATGTTATGTAACTGTTTGGTTTGTAACCATAACTATTTATGCTAATAAAGCTCTTATTATGCCTTGCTTTTGTTTTCAGTATCAAACAAAAGTGGGTTAATTTTGCAGTCAAATCTGTTTTAATTATAAGAAATCTAAATAAAATAACAGTCTGGAATTTTTCAAATCTAGCAGTACTGAGTTAGAAAAACAATTTTTTAATAATCATTTGTATAAGTGAATAAAAGTGAGGTAACGCTCACATGGTAAGTTATTAGTTTTCTTTTATGGCAAGGGATCTTTTAGTTGCTATGAAGTGTACTCTACATTATGGTGTAGTGGACAGGCTAATTTTGGCAGCTCGTGGGCCGTTAGACAGCATCTGTCTGCAGAAGGTGAGCCTTAAAACTACACCAGCTGTCACACACAGAGTTTAAAGAAGTCACTCACAGATACAGTTAACAGGGTGAGTGCTAAGAAGTAGGGTTATGCTAGGATGAACACCAGGGTTAGATAAAGGACTTTCTTTTTGAGAAGACTGGCACTAATGCTGTAAATGCAATGCAGAATTGTAAAATTCATCATAAACAAGCTCTCATGTTTAAACAAATATTTCCGGTATTAAAAATCTGTCAGTTAGTAAGCCTTTCCCATTGGTATTTTCAAGAAATGTACAGATGGGTGTCAAGTTAAAGGAGAAAATGGTGGCTCTGTTATGCTGTGGGGGCATTTATTTTTTTTTGCTGGCATGGTTTGGGTCCACTTCTAAATTCTTTTGGGAGAACGGTGTTCCGTCCAGTACACTTCCAGAGACTTGTACAGTCGATGCCAAGACACAGTGAAGCTTGTTTTGGCGGCTTGTGGTGACTCAGCACCTTACTAACACACTTTGTGTTGGGTTTTTTTCTTCTGTATTTGTCACTCATCTGTATATATCTAACTGTGATTTTAAATACAACAAAAAGCTACAGAAATACTGACAAAGAGCTCTCTGCTGTAACATAAACAACAATTGAAAATGTTAGAAAAGTGGTTAGGAACGACCGGGTAGTTTCCACAGTGCTTTTGTTTTTGTATACGTGTGCGTCATGAACATGAGCGGT